>NC_041381.1:329458164-329486222 GCF_002162155.2 Triticum dicoccoides
GCAGCGGGCAGCAGCGGCGGCGGTGCGGCAGCGGGCGGCGGCGGCGGCGGCTTCGGTGGAAATGGAGGCGATGACGGATGAGGTGGTGGCGGCTGCCTTGGGCGGCTTTTAAAGGCGGGGCCTTACCTTGCGGGAGGGGCAGCGGCGGCGCGTGTCCAAGCCGGACACGGCAACGGTGGCGTAGCCAACCTCGGGCTCTCGCCCCGAGTCGGCGAGGGAGGCGGCGCGGTGCTGGGCTTTGTCCCGCTTGGCTGGGCCGTTGGCCCAGTCCGGCGACGGAGATTTTTTTAAATAAATTTTTCCCGAAGAGAAAAATCCTAATAAAATACAAAAAAAAATCTAAAAATGCCAACAACAATTTTCACCGTCTAAATACAATATTTAGAACAAGGTGAACATTCTTCTCGCCTAAAATGCAATTTTAAAAAATGCACATTTTTCTAATTCGAATAAAATAGCAAATAAAATACCAGAAAATTCATAATTTGATTTTAAAATTCTTTCTCCAATATTTATCTTAATTTGAAGAAGTCATATTATCTTCTCAGATTTATTTTTAATATTGGAGATAATTGGAGATAAAAATAATAAAATTGATCCTTTCTTCAAGTTTGAATTAAATTCAAATATGATTTTTGTGAAACCCCCAACTCTCTACTTGGGTCCTTGAGTTTCTTAAGATTTATAGGATCTCAACCAAAATGCAAGAATAAAATATGATATGCATATGATGATCTATGTATAACATCCAAACTGAAAAATTGGGATGTTACAAACCTACCCCCCTTAAGATGAATCTCGCGCTCGAGATTCGGGTTGGTTAGCAAAAAGGTTTGGGTGGTCTCTACGAAGGTCTTCTCGCTCCCAGGTGGCTTCCTCGTCGGTATGGTAGCTCCACTGAACTTTGCAAAACTTGATGACCTTGCTGCGAGTAACTCTCCTAGAAACTCGAGAATCTTGACGGGCTTCTCTTCATAGGTCAAATCACTGTCTAACTGAATAGTTTCCAGTGGCACTGTATCTCTTAGAGGAATATTGGCCATCTCTGCAAGGCACTTCTTCAACTGGGAAACGTGAAACACATTGTGAACTCCTAACAATCCTTCTGGCAATTCCAGCTTGTAGGCAACTTCTCCCATACGTTCCAAAACTCTGTATTGTCCGACAAAACGTGGTGCTAGCTTTCCCTTACTCTAAAACGCTTAACTCCTCGAAGCGGGGACACCCGAAGATATACTCTATCTCCGACTTCATAAACTGTCTCCTTGCGTTTAGAATCCGCATAACTCTTCTGATTGGACTGGGCTACCTTGAGTCTGTCGCGATTCAACTTAACCTTCTCTTCAGAGTCTTTGATTAAATCCGGTCTGAACAACTGTCGATCTCCAACTTCATCCCATAATAATGGTGTCCTGCACCTCCTTCCGTACAAAGCTTCGAAAGGGGCCATCTTCAAACTGGCTTGATAACTATTATTGTACGAGAACTCTCCATACGGCAAATTGTCGTCCCAACTAGATCCATAATCTAGCGCACAAGCTCTCATCATGTCCTCCAGAATCTGATTGACTCTCTCGGTCTGTCCATCTGTCTGTGGATGAAAGGTTGTACTAAACTCTAGCCTGGTACCCAAAGTCTCATGCAACTAATTCCAAAACTTCGAGGTAAATTGGGTTCCTCTATCTGATACAATGGTTCTCGGAACATCATGCATACATACGATCCTGGTCATGTATATCTTTGCCAACTTAGCACTCGTATAGGTGGTTTTTTCACCGGGATGAAATGAAATACTTTCGTCAAACGATCGACTACAACCCAGATAGAGTCATAGCCTGAACGAGTCCTGGGCAATCTAGTGATAAAATCCACGCCAAGTTTATCCCACTTCCATTCGGGTATCGACAATGGCTATAGCAATCCAGCTGGCTTCTGATGCTCTGCCTTAACTCTTTGACATACATCGCATACTGCTACAAACTTGACAATATCCTTCTTCATTCCTGTCCACCCGAAACTTTCCTTCAAATCCAGATACATCTTAGTGTTTCCTGGGTGAATTTAATTCGGTGAATCATGAGCCTCCTGCATAATCAACTTCCTGATCTCGGGGTCATTAGGCACATAAACACGATACTCAAACCATAAAGTGTCGTGCTCATCCTCACAAAATCCTTTAGCCTTTCCTTTGCTCATCCTTTCCTTTATCTCGGCAATCTTCTTGTCAGTCTTCTAGGCTTCGCTAATCTTACCCATCAAAGTGGACTGAGTTTCCAATGCTGCAACATAACCTCTCGGAACTATCTCCAAACATAACTCTCGTAGATCATCTCCTAACTCCTTAGTCAATTCTCTGGTTATGAGCGTGTTTAACATAACTCTTGTGGCTCAACGCATCTGCTACTACATTGGCCTTTTCAGGATGATACTGCAATTTCATATCATAATCCTTGATGATCTCCAACCATCTCCTTTGCCTGAGGTTCAACTCCTTCTGCATGAAGATATATTTCAAACTCACATGATCCGTGTATACCTCACAATGGTTTCCGATGAGAAAATGTCTCCATGTCTTCAGCGCATGCACTATGGCTGCTAACTCCAAATCATGCGTAGCATAATTTAACTCATGAGGTTTAAGTCATTGTGAGGCATATGAAACAACTCTACATTCCTGCATAAGCACTGCTCCAAGTCCTTGATGTGAAGCGTTGCAATATACTTGATAATCCTTCCGTTAATCTGGGAGAATCAACACTGGGGCTGTAACCAAACATTTCTTCAACTCCTGAAAACTGGCTTCACACTCCTCAGTCCATTTAAACTTGGTGTCCTTCTTCAATAACTCCATCATGGGCTTTGCAATCCTGGAGAAATTCTCAATGAACCTCCGATAATATCCTGCGAGCCCAAGAAAACTTCTGATCTCTCCAATTGATGTGGGTGCCACCCATTTTGTCACAGAAGTAACCTTTGTAGGGTCTACTGCTATTCCTTCTCCGAATATAACATGTCTAAGAAATCCCACTTCCTTTAACCAGAACTCACATTTGTTGAACTTGGCATACAACTGATGTTCTCTGAGCTTCTCAAGAACCAAACGCAAATGCTCCTTATGCTCCTCTTCGTTCTTCGAGTAGACCAATATATCATCAATGAACACCAAGACGAACTTATCCAAAAACTCTATAAACACTTTGTTCATCATGTTCATGAAATAGGCAGGCGCGTTAGTCAGACCAAATGACATAACGGTATACTCATATAGCCCGTACCTTGTGATAAAAGCTGTCTTAGGTATATCCTGCTCTCGGATCTTCAACTGGTGATAAACTGATCCAAGATCAATCTTTGAGAAAACTTTAGCTCCTTGCAACTAGTCAAACAAATCATTGATCATCGGTAGAGGGTATTTGTTCTTGGTCGTCACTTCATTCAACGCACGATAATCAACAACCATCCTTAAAGATCGATCCTTCTTCTCCACTAGAAGCACTGGGGCTCCCCAAGGTGACAAACTTGGTCGAATGTAACCTTTATCCAGTAACTCCTTAATCTGCTTCTTAATTTCCTCCAAATCCTGTGCGGGCATCCTATACGGTCTCTTTGATATGGGCCCGGTGCCTGGCAATAGCTCAATAAAAAACTCTATGTCTTGATCCGGTGGCATGCCTGGTAACTCCTCCGGAAATACGTCTGGGTAATCCTTCACCACTGGTACTTCCTCGTGTACAACTCCTGATAAGGAATTCACTTGAGTCCATTTCCGCACATGACGGGATACATACTTGATCCTTCTTCCTTCTTGGGTGGTGAGGAATATCGACTTACTAGCACTATCAATGTTTCCTCCATACTTCGATAACCAATCCATGCCTAATATTATATACAATCCTTGTGACTCCAACATTATTAGATCAGAGGGAAACACATGGCTACCAATGCTTAAGGGTAACCGATCACACCATTGGCTGGCCATATACTCTGCTCCTAGTGAGCTTACTAACTTGGGTGATCTAAGGGCTTGGGTTAGTAAGCATAACGTATATTCCCGGGGTGATCAAAAGGTATTAGGTTCCTACCTCAAGCACTACAGCGAAAACCACATGTTACCAATCCTACCAATGCAAAAATTTGTGGGGCGGAACTAATGCATAGTAAAACCTCGCTATAAAAGAGTATGATCAGAGTCTAACTTGCCTTGCTGACAATGCAAACTCTAGGGATTTGTAGTAATAAGCTTCGCACTCCGGGTAATCTAGCGTAAACAAATAATAGCATACATAAGCAATCACTCAAACGAAACACGAGAAAAATCAAGAAAAGATCCAAATCAAACACAAAAACAAGCAAATGGCTTAAACTAACGAGATTCAAAACCTAACAACAGTATTTACATGTGAATTGGAACTTAATAGTAGGTACATGTGATTAGCTATGATTTGCAAAAAGATTAAACTCAAACGGAGCAACGGAACTCAAAATACGAACAAAACAATATCGTTTACTAATCTGGACTAAAGTCAAATTTTATAGTACCAAAATCATGTTCAAGTACATTAACTAAAAAGAGGGCTTCAAGACAAAGATTTTGGTGCTGGTTTCATCTAATTTGGATAAACGAGTAAAAAGTTATACTAGTTTAAAGATCAGGGGCTGAATCGCGATAAAAATAATCATGGATAAGTCCCTGGCCAAAAATAAAATAAAAAGAAAAGACTAACGAGCGAACGTTCGCTGTCTGAACCTAACAGGTGAATAATGTTCGTTAAAACGAACGAACGGACGAACGGCCGCTAAATAAAATAAACCGACGAAGAACCGATCTAAGAAAATAAACCGCGAAAGTAAAAAACCGGGGTTAACCGAAGAAAACCGACCAGTCAACGTCGGTGTCAACGGCGGCGGCTCCAGCGAGATCCGGTGCAGGTGGCGGCAGCTTCGACGGTGCGGGGCGGCAGCACGGGTGGTGCAACGGCGAGCGCGGCAGCCGGCAGCAGCAGCGGCGGCGCGACAGCAGGCGAGGGCAGCGGCAGAAGTGGCGGCGGTGACGGCTTCGGCGGAAGCGGAGGCGGCGGCGGACGAGGTGGTGGCAGCGGCCTCGGGCGGCTTTTAAAGGAGCCAAGGGGGGGCCTTGCCTTGCGGGAGGGGCAGCGGCGGCGCGTGTCCAAGCCGGACACGACAACGGCGGAGCGGCGAACCTCGGGACTCTCGTCCCGAGTCGGCGAGGGAGGCGGCGTGGCGCTGGGCTTTGGCCCGCTCGGCTGGGCTGTTTGCCAGTCGGGCGACGGAGATTTTTTTTAAAATAAACTTCACCCGAAGAAAAAAAATCCTTATAGGATACAAAAAAAATTCGAAAAATGCCAAAAACAATTTTCACCGTCTAAATAGAATATTTAGAACAAGGTGAACATTTTTCTGGCCTAAAATGCAGTTTTCAGAAATGCACATTTTTCTAATTCGAATAAAATAGCAAATAAAATACCAGAAAATTCATAATTTGATTTTAAAATTCTTTGTCCAATATTTCTCTTAATTTGAAGAAGTCATATTATCTTCTCTCATTTATTTTTAATATTGGAGATAAAAATAATAAAATCAAATTGATCCTTTCTACAAGTTTGAATTAAATTCAAATATGATTTTCGTGAAACCTCCAACTCTCTCGTTAGGTCCTTGAGTTGCTTAAGATTTCTAGGATCTCAACCAAAATGGAAGAATAAAATATGATATGTATATGATGATCTATGTATAACATCCAAATTGAAAAATTGGGATGTTACATTTACTTTGTAGAACGGACAAATATATGTTCGGGAAAAAGAGTACTTGAATGGATGTATGTATGATTTTGTACTGAGCGTGTTTTCACGTACTAGGATTTACTCTATATTTTCGATATAAATTTCATGTTTTCTTTTGAACTCAAGATTGTTTTGCGACGATATTCTGGACTTCTCTCACTTTACCACTTGAACTTTTACCATTTTGAATTTGGATGGTTTTTTCGTTTGAGTTTTTTTTTTCAAATTTATCTGGGACATCGTGTTGAACTTTTTTCTGTACTTATATGCTAGTAATAATAGAACATTTCCCATATAATTTTGTCCATTCGTGTACATCAACCAAAATAGGCAGGAGAGAGCACTATCAAATATGTGGGAGCACAAACATCCTCACCATAAGAAATCGAAGAGGCAACTGTAACATATTTTTGCACATACAAGCATACAGAAAATTTACAGAAGCAACATAGTATATCCTCATACAAAGTTGGAAGGATTCTCTAGGATTTTAAGAACTGGCAAGGAAAAAACATTAGGAATCAACTGAGATTTTTAGAGAAGTTCCAAACTATATTAAGGAAGTTCGACACAGCTCTTAGATAGTCACTTTGTAGATCAATAAAACATAAAGCATCCTATACAAAGTTTTGAATATGGAAAAAACAACATCATGAAACAATGGACTTGTACTAGACATCAGTACTACAAAAACTTTGTACAAGTATGTATTGCAACATTCTATTGTTCCATATCAGGAAGATATTGAAGATAAGATTCCAAGCGATCGTTAGGAGCATTAGAACTCAGAGATACTGTTCATGTTCATCTTCAGTATTTAACTTTTCAACTAGCACGGCATGAGTAAGTAACCTAAACCCGTGGGTGAGTTCATCACTGCACCTTTTAGACAATAATACTTGAATGTCTTAGAGAAACAGCCAAGTGAAAACTTCAATTAAAAAAACGCGCACACAACATGCACACCCCACACCAGTACAACACATGAGTGCACGCAGGCACGCACATGAAGCAGTCGTCATCATCCACGGACACACGCCATGGCTGTTTCTGCTTATGTTATGCATTGTTTAAACTTACCTGCTACTTTATCGTCCTGTTCAGCTCTTGGACTCCCAACTCAGGTCCAAATTCATGTTCAAATTTGAGTTCTAAATTAGTTGTGGGGCACATATCAAGGCAGCAATGAATAGTATGTCTGTCTAATATCTGGTTCACCTAGGGTATGCCTATGTTGTTCATCTTGGGTGGGAAACAAATAGTAAAGGAATCATCATATGTCTTTTTATTAATTTAAAGCAATCATCAGCCTGCTATTATTATTTTTGGATCCATCCACTGGTTGTTACCATCACTCTAAATCTCTGCATGCTCTCCTTACATAATCTCACCATATTTTTTCGCATGCATGTCAGATATTGTACACAGTCATGCTAAACATGTAGAGAAAAAGAGAAGAGTTTTGCGCGGCAATACAATGTCATGCAGACATCGCTCCATGGTGGGTTCAATAGCAAACCCTCCCCACCCCTCTCCAGATTGTAATCCAGAGGAAGATATCTGTTCTGAGGCGGATTCAAACGCCGCTGGCCACTCCTATTTATCCCCCAAGGTGTTTGCTCTACCTTGGCATGATGATGTTAGTCATATCATGCATATGTTGCCTTGCAGTGCCTACTTTTGACATCATATATGTTAGTTTAGACATGTTCAGTAATGCCACCTGTTTAGTTTCTATATCATATATGAGAATTATGCAGTCTCATGTCTTTTAGCCAGCCATAATATATGTGAAATGTGCAATGCCATCCTGTTTAACCAGGCATCATATATTTGAATGATATCTTGCCCATCCTTTTCTTCATTACATTTCCATTTGTCGACAATGTTTGTACATTAAAATACTCTTCCTATGAATCAGCCATTTGGGTGGGAGATGGAAAAATCTGGAGTGAAAACAAGGCCTTCAGAGCAGACAGTGCTACCTGTCGAAGCAGATCTCTTGTTGGGTCCCGATAGCTCCTCAGAGATGGATTCAGAGACAGATGACCAGTCCTATTCCCCAACTGAGGTGTATGCTCTAATTTGGCACGGTTATACCGCTCATATCATGCATACAGTGTCTT
This sequence comes from Triticum dicoccoides, assembly GCF_002162155.2. Classification (NCBI taxonomy): domain Eukaryota; kingdom Viridiplantae; phylum Streptophyta; class Magnoliopsida; order Poales; family Poaceae; genus Triticum; species Triticum dicoccoides. Next base: position 329,466,095 of record NC_041381.1, read on the forward strand.
GCATTGCATAGTTTAGACATCATATACACAATATTCAACACCATGTTCTTAGTTCAGACATCATATCGAATGCCCTCTGTTTAGAATATAAATCATATATGTGAATTAAATGATGCGATCCTGATTACTTAGATAACATGTAGGTGAATTATGTCATGCGATCCTGTTTTGTTATTCACCATATCTTTGACTTACGTTATGCTATGCTATCCAGTTTAGATAGACATCATATATGTGAAATTATGTCATGCTATCCGTTTTAGTTAAACAATATACATGTCAACTCTTTCATGCCCTCTTTTTTCCATACTATCTATTACACCTATCTCTCATACAATGTCTGTACATTCAACTATGTTTCCTGTTTATCAGCCATTTGAATTGGAGCGGGTGATGCCAGTATCTAGCGGAATAAAAACACGGTCTTCAAATAAAACAGTGCAACCTATTGGTGGAGATAGCACCCCGGTTGTACATGCACAAGAACCAGTGCTACCACACATAACCCAAACTCACGTAGATTGTACCCCTACTGCGATGGACAGGGAACTAGCTTCACCCAATATAACCCCAACCCCAGCCGATAGTAACCCAGTTCCTGTTGACATAACACCATCTCCACCATAGAGCTCCCAAACAAGAGCAGTTAGTAAGGCAGCTCCAGTGCCCAAAGGGCCAGTTGACAGTGTCCTGGACTAGGGGGTACTCACCACGTCGTCTCCCGATCAGTTGGATTGGGCCGAGGACCCCCATGGCCGTATACTCATGGGCCAGTCCGGACAGCTGCCGCATACAAGGAAGATTCCACAAGACTTGGTGATCAAGACAAGGACCCCTCCCCCCACCAGCGTATTCGGCTAGGACTCTTGTTATCTTAGGCCTCTGGTGCATTATATAAACCAGGGCCAAGCTAGTCGATAGAGGAAAAACAATCATACCATAGGCTAGCTTCTAGGGTTTACCCTCTTTGATCTCGTGGTAGATCTACTCTTGTACTACCCATATCATCAATATTAATCAAGCAGGAGTAGGGTTTTAACTCCACCGAGAGGGCCCGAACCTGGGTAAAAACATCGTGTCCCTTGTCTCCTGTTACCATCCGCCTAGACGCACAGTTCGGGACCCCCTACCCGAGATCCGCCGGTTTTGACACCGAAATTGGTGCTTTTATTGAGAGTTCTGCTGTGTGTTCAGCAAAAGGTTGATGGCTCGCTTGTAGATCAACTGTGACTTCGGCATCGTCGTCACCAGCTCGACTGGTCACCTTGGTTCGACCAAGGACTGTGCCCTACCTCCGATCGTCATGTTCGGATGAGGGCCTTCATCAACATCAACTCCAATCTCTATCAAGATCATGGAGGAACCATCCAGGGAGCCTGGGGGCTCAACGCCAACATTGCCCTCGGGCGACCGTGCTGTTTTTCTGGACAGCGAACTTGTGTCCGCTGCCACCGCCTCCTCGATTGTCGTTTTAACGATTGCTTCGGTGGAATTGTGCGGAATTGAGACTAAAACAACTCTGGAAAATTTTGTCGAGTTCCGATGGAGGAATCTCCGGCAATCTCCGATATACCGGAGCCGTATTGAATCTGGACGAGAATCTGGATGAGTTTAGGGCGTGGTGTCCAGCTTCTAGCTCGAACGTCCTTTGGAAGATCCAACCGTTGATCGGCTGCGTAATTCCTATACCTACCACCCCTCAAAATTTCAGCTCGATCCGACCGTCCAAACTCCGGGAACCTTCCGATTAGTGCATCACTTTTCGGATCTGTTTTCTACGCGAAAACGAATCCGACCCGAGTTCGTCTTTTTTATGAACGTGATTTCGGACATCCTTTCTGAAGGAAGTTTTGTATGGAGTATTGTGTTTTGTTCCCGAACACATCCCACTAACTTTAAAATCTTTCGAACATAATCTTCAACATCATGCTGGTGTCAAACCAGTCCGACAATATTGCTCCACGGTTGCCGACCTGCGCTAGACACGTCGTCACTTTGTTGAGCCGAGCTCAACTTCTTTGGATCATCATCTCGGCAAGCCGAATAAGAGTTCGGGATCGCGAAGGATAAATCGTCATCAACATCGCCACCCCACGGATTACACGGAGCGTGCACATCGGCATCGCCGCACGGTCACTTCATCGAGCCGGCATTGACCACGTCACGACCTGCATCGGCAGGGCCGCACTATTGCTTCTTCAAGCCAGTGTCCATCACACCGATCTACTTTGACTCATCGGCTAACATCGAGGCTTCGACGTCTCGGCTGGACCGGGGGCTTCGCCATCTCTTCATCAACCTACTCCGGTGACTTTGGCGTCACCGGCCGACCAGCTTCGTCACGATTAGCTGGACCGAGGGCTTTGCCTCGGCAAGCCTACCTTTGCCGGCATTGCCATGCCGTCGCTCTATCGCCCATCAGGCAATGGGTGTGCAGATCGAGTCCCAATTTTGGGAATCACCTTTCTTCGGATTGCTACAACAAATAAACCAGGTGCTATTAATCCTAGTATTTTTGCTTGTTTGGGTTCATTTTTCCCAAGGAATTATTACTCTGGTTTGTCCATCATATGTACGTAGGTCTATCAGATGGCGGTCGCATTAACGACGATCGCGCGGTGGTTCGGTCAGTTTCCGTACATAGTCCGGCGAACGCCGCATGCGGAACTCGTACCGACCTATGAATTCAGGCTTTGTCACGCCTTTACCGCAACACGCTGACGCCCTGCATCGACATTGACTTCGGTGCCAGGCCATATTTCTTATATAACTCACTTTGCATAAATTATTTATTATGCAATGATTTTTTTTATTATTATTACTATTATCTCCGGTTTGCACTATTTTTTGTGCATAGGAAAATGATCCAGCCAGACTATATCCTTTGGCGTCACCTCGGCTGGACGGGGGGCTTCGTCAACACTTCATTACCCCATGCCGGGGACTTCGGCATCACTCTGCTGACCTGCATTGCCCGTGCTATGTCACCACTTCGAAGTGCCGAGCTCTTTGCTCCGCCACCTCGGGACCAGCTTGGGGGATGGAACCTTGTCCCGCATCAAGCTCGGACCACGTCATCAATACTGAACACATTAACCAGCTAAGTTGCCTTCATGCTCAATGTTTTAATTTTTAACTTGTGTTCGGTTTGACCAAGCATTATACTTTTTTGGAAAAAAGTTGCTTGTAAAAAAATTTTCTTGTCCAAACTTCGTTTGTGACACACAAATTCAAATACCCCGTTCACTTGCATTCTTTTGTTTCTGCTTATGTTATGTTATGCACGGACGCACGCCATGGCTGGGCTTGACTGCTCCAACTTCTACCAACAGACCCACCATAGGAGCAATAGCATCAAAAACCAATTTAACCTGAAACTGAATAAGCACTCATGAATCTTGTATATATGCTATAGCAAGAACATGCAAACACATCGGAAATTGGACTTACAATCGGCAAGTCGATGAACTAAAACAGAAAATAAACATGCACTGAAAAAGATTAAAATTTTCTCACTTTTGAGTATAAATTTTTTAGATTTTGGCCCGTGAACTTACGAACCCCCCCCCCTTGGCCAAAAAAACAGAATACATGCCAACAGGATTTGGCAGAGCTACTAGTCTAGGTACCTGCATACAGAGAGCTCTAATTGTTTTTTTAACTAGTTCAAAGTTCGAACGTTGCCCTTTTTTCTCCAACCTAGTTTGAACACAAATCATGCATATATGTTTCATCTGCAGGAGTTCAAAATGAGCGAAGACACAGGTTCAGTAGTGGTACAACATCAGTATGGCTACAACCAAACAAGTTTATTTGTAGTTCAGTAACAACACAACATGAGTTAATCTACAACACATGCTCAAGAAAATACACCGAATTTCTATCTTTAAGTAGTTTGAAGCACTGTTTTATGTTAAATATAACTTATTTGCATGACCAAGTTCAACAATTAACAGTTATTGAACAAAATGATTTCTCTCACGCTTTATAGTGTACAACAATAATGTGGAAACAAACTCTGCATCCCTCTCATGCTTTACTACTTCCTATAGTCACATTTATCTCATTTTTCACATTACTTCCTCCTTTACTAGTACCTCTTCCTATGCTTTCTCACCTTTTTTGTCCCAGGTGATGTTTGGGCTTCTTGATTCTGCACCCACCACGCCCAAGATGTTGCAAATGAAAGAAAAACTAACTAACACTGCACAAAAATATGTTGCTAATGGTGTTCAAACTTTTCGGTTTTTTTACATAAACATGAAGTGATTAGAAAATAGCAATCCTTTTAAAACACAAAGCGATGAAGAAGAGGCTAGGAAACCAGGGTAATGTTCGTGGAGGGATATGTACTTGTCAAACTAAAACATGTGAACATACGGGAGTAGGGTGTAGTTTGGTTCAATTATGAAATTTTTCAGAAAACCAAACTACTGCAATTGCTAAGCGACACTCTTTGAACTAATTATCAAATACATACTGGACTATTAGACCTACAGTAATGCCCTAATGCAATTAGATAATCATCAAACTAATGTACTGAGTTGCAAACAATTATCAAATGCCAAGCTACCGTGTGTACACTTCTTTTCTAAAATATATTTAAAAAAGTCACACAATCTTCTATGGAACAGAGGGGAGTTTATTTTGTAACATGTTATAAATGTTTGTTTAAACATATGTTGCGCATCCTCACGTAATTGGATTAGAGATGCATTTTGTTACGGGGGTTTGCATATGGAAGAACTGTCTGACCCATTTTTCTTGTACTAAACCTTCTTTGTACTGACGCTTGTTTCCAGAAATTTAAGACAATGCAAATATTATCTACAATATGGACATTTAGTATAGTCTAAACTGAACTTTTTGGCACTTTTTGCACCGAGGTAATGGCAGTGAACCTGTGACGAAGAATAGAACTCGGAAAGAAATGTTTTGAAGCTGGAATATGACATCAGATATCGGACCGGCTACACCTCATCCTTTGGTCTGATTGCTCCAATGAAGTGGAGCTGATGGAGGTGAAGATCACAAGTGGTGCCGATGGTTGGACGGATCTCCTTCTCCCATTGTGACATGATTTACATGAAAAGAGAATTGGAGAGGAGTCACCAAACACACACATCCAAAGTGCATGTCTGTCATTTCATGAGCAGAACTTGAAAAAAATGTGTAGCGAGGCTAGAGCATCGTAATCAAACATGACAAAACTTAGAATAGAGTTAGCAGTTGAGCATTTACTGAACCGATCAATGGAGTTGGCCAGAGTATCAATACAAACCTAGACGTACAGGACCGGGGCCTCTATAGTCTGTGTACACCAGCCCGTCTGTCTCCCACTGGAACCACGTCAAGGCAGCGAGCTTCCCCTCCCTTCCAACTACCCCACGTGACATGCCTTGCCCAGTAAATCAATATTATGATGATGCATGGGCGGCCGTTCAAGTAACACAAAATGGCCAGTAGCTCCCGTAGTTCAACCTCATCAGTTCAAGCAGTATGTGGTCAGCCAGAAACAGGCTTGAAACGAAGGGGTCGACAACACACTGTACATAATATAACGATGATGGAGATGACCACACGCGGTGAAGGCCACGGTTTTCGCACGGGCTCGTCCGAGGGAGGGTTTCCGTAATGATGCGACAACACACACGTACTAATGCACGTACTGATGCAGCAGCACACACAGGGATTGAAACAAAGAGTGTCATGCGGGGTCAAATTTTGTGTTTTGACCCTTTTGTTAAACAAAATCGAGATTTGACCCCAGTTTGAAAGTTTTTCGAGATTTGACCCTTTCCCCTACCGCCACGAGGCAAGGCGGTAGGATCATACAGCCTACCGCCGAGACCTGCGGCGGTAGCAAACTTGTCCACGTCAGCAACGATAACGGCCTCCGTGCCCCCTCCGTCACACCCTACCGCCGCTCCACCAGGCGGTAGGATGTCTGAACCTACCGCCGGAGTCTCTGGAGGTAGGGTGTGGGCATATATAAACCGCGGGCCGGCCGCCCCACCCCCTTCTCCCCCCACCCAGCCGCCCCCACCACGAAGAACAGAGCAGTTGCTCCAACTCGCCCTCTCTCATCCCCTCCACTCCCCCCCTCCGGTCTTCTTCATTTCTTGACGGATTTTGCGGATCGAGATGGCCCCAAAGAAAGAAAAGTAAGCTATTTCAATCCCTCCAATAATTTTTAATCAAACACCTTTCGATTCGTCGCATTATTCGATTCAAATCACTCCTATTTGAAAAAAATTAACCCTAGGATTGATTTAGGTTGATTCTAGATGTTATATTGTGTTAGATATGAACTATATTGAATAGTTTGTATGGTCGTGTTAAGATGAACCCTAGTTCATAATTGATTTGAATGGTTTTTTTGATATGATGGATGATGCATGTTCCTATGCTATGATGCAAGTATTGGATGTAGTGTATGATGAATATTGGAGATGAATATTTGATATATTTGTTATATGTAGTGTATGAATCCTCAAGATGAACCCTAGTTTTTGTTTTTTAACAAAAAATGACATTATGCATGTTGGATGTTGTTGGAGAAATATGTGTTATGATGCATTTGAACCATGGTGATTGCATCTTCATAAAAGTATTTTATTTAGTTCTTGATATATGTATTGTATTTAGTTCATGTTCATAATAATCTTGATATATGATTATTCAAAGATTGAACTCATAGGTTATGTTGGATGTGATTAATTTTTGGTATGCGTCGATATGTTTCATAGTCAATGTTGAACCCTAGTTCATCTTGAAAAATCTTTTGATATGCTTATGCAATTCTTTTAGGAGGCCAACGACATCGGCACGAAGTACGCAATGCTTGACCCTAGGTTCGACAAGCGTCACCGTGCCCGTTTCATTGAGAATGGAGTGGTAATTACCATTTTAAACCAAATCTTTTGAATTGATGAAAACAAGTTGCTAACTATTATGTCCATGCTAATTATGATTTGGTTATTGATTTTCATAGATGCTGCCGCCACTGCGGATGAGGGCTCACAAGACGACGGTTAAGATGGAGTACGACGATCGGTACACATCGTTCTTCAGGAGAGCCCGACTCTTGGTTTTTGTCCTGTAGTTCATGCTTAAGCCGCCGTCGCTCGTTCACTCAGCTCTCACGGCTTTGATCGACCGGTGGCAGCCAGAGACGCACAACTTTCGTCTTCCATGTGGGGAGATGACCGTGACCCTCGAGGATTGGGCGATGATTACGGCACTACCGCTCGAGGGTCGTTCTCTCACAGGAAGAGTGGAGAAGGCGAACTGGCACGAGAGGGTTATCAGCCTCATCGGAGACTGCCCACCCACTAAGAGCAACCGGACTTTCGGCATACCGCTGTCATGGCTCCTCGAGCAACGGAGCAAGTGCCCGGAAGATGCCGTGCCCCGGGTGGTGGAGCAGTACGCCAGGGCCTACCTGTGGTACATTCTCACGGAGGTAGTGTTTCTGGACTGCTCCGGGAACTCTGCCCTATGGACGTATCTTGACTTCCTAAAGGACTGGGATGCGGGGTATAGCTGGGGGGCCGCCGGACTCGCCTACCTATATCGTTCGGTAAGTGAAGATCACTTTCTTTCAAATATCAGATGTGTGCTACTTTACATTTTGACATCTTATCATCTAAACATGGTTTGTAGCTTGATGACGTGACCCAGAGAGCGGAAGTCACGTCCGGTATGTGTGGATGTGTATGGGGCCTCTCCATTTGGATGTGGGAGCGAATCCCGGTGGGCCGTTCGGAGAAGCTGCGCTCGTGTGCATGGACGGACTATGGCCAAGATGACGAAGATGATCGGAACCCGACCGTCGCATACGCTTGGGACGTGGTACATGTCTACACGGGCGAATCGAAGGCCTTGTACAAGGTCTTCAGCAACAAGCTTGATGCGCTCACGCCTTTCCAGGTATAAGAACTACATTTTCACTTGAGCTTACCATTGTTTCGATAACACTTTCACTTGAGCCTAACATTGTTTGGTTATAGGTTACATGGCAGCCGTTATACTGATGATAGAGAGTGGGGGTTCGAGCTGAACAGCATGTGCAAGCAGGATCGGCTTCTCTTCCGGTGCATCGTGCCCATGATTTATGTCTATGCCGTGGAGTACCACTTGCCACAGCGCGTTGCCGCACAATTTGGTAAGGCGAAACACACACCACCAGCCGGCATCGTCCGCGATACCGGTGGCTACGACCAACACCTGTGAGTACCACAAGCCGTCCTCATCAATTCTAAGTTCTTGTTTTGATGCTTTGCATTCATAAAATAAGGGTGTTTTACATTCTTTCTTATGCATTGCAGAATGAGCAGGCAGAAGAATCAATCAATCACGGATTGGGAAGCCGAACATGCGAGATACGTGAAGGAATGGAACGAGTGGAAAGGACGTAAAGACACGGAGAGGAGAGTGATTGACTAGGACGAATATGAGGATCACATGCTGTGGTACGATGATGGCATCAAGCATTATCTGTGTCTGAGGCCCCAGTGGACGACAGCAGATGCCGAAGACCTGTTCGATGACGCCTCAGAGAATGAAGCCTACAACGAGAGCATCAGACAGCTTCAAGGCGGGTTTAGGGAGTACGGACCCCTCATGAACAGAGTGGTATGTTGTTTTTACCTCTTTTGAACCAACGGTTGGATGAAATCCGCTTTTCGTGCTATTGACTCATTTTATTACTTTGCAGTCTTCGGAGCTGAACAAAAGCAATTTTCATGCCTCTGATGCGCTTAGTGCTGTCCCTAGGACTCGAGCTAGTGAGAACATGTTGAGGGAAACGGTGAAGGTAATACTGAGTTCATTTTCATTATCAGTGGACATTCGAGAAGTTCTTATTGTTTCATTATCATTGCAGAAATACGTCAACAAAGCACGCCGGCTTGTGGGCCTGCTTGGGTGCGCTACAAACACCGAGGATGTTTTTCCTCCTGCACTGATGCGTAGCCTCACTTCATCGAGCCATGCAGCCTCGTCGTCTAGGGCGGTTCAAGATGATGAGGAGGAGAGCGACGATGATGATGATGCAGAGGAAGATGAAGAAGAGGGCGCAGAAGAAGAACATGGTGAGGAAGAGGAAGAGGACGATGAGGAGGAGGAGGAGTACGATGATGACGATGGACCTCCAGCAACTCAACCAACCCAGCGTGATACGAGGAATGTGCCGAAGAAGGATTGGAAGAGTCCATCCCCGTTTCAGAAAGCACGTCCTACGGCCCGTGATACGTCTCCAACGTATCTATAATTTATGAAGCATTAATGCTATTTTATTATCTATTTTGAATGATTACGGGCTTTTACACTTTTATATTACTTTTGGGACTAACCTATTAACCATAGGCCCAACCCATACTGTTGATTTATTGCCTGTTTCAGTATTTCGAAGAAAAGGAATATCAAACGGAGTCCAAACGGAATGAAACCTTCGGGAGCGTGATTTTTGGAACGAACATGATCCGGGAGACTTGGAGTACAAGCCAGGGAAGCTTCGAGGAAGCCAAGAGATACGAGAGCACGCCCACCACCATGGGCGCGCCGCGCTGTCTCTGGGGCCCCTCGAGCCTCCCCCGACCGACTTCTTTTGCCTATATATTCCCATATACCCTAAAACCATCTAATACAAAGATAGATCGGGAGTTCCGCCGCCACAAGCCTCTGTAGCCACCAAAAACCTCTCGGGAGCCCGTTCCGGCACCCTGCCGGAGGGGGAATCCCTCACCGGTGGCCATCTTCATCATCCCGGCGCTATCCATGACGATGAGGGAGTAGTTCACCCTTCGGGCTAAAGGTCTGTACCAGTAGCTATGTGTTTGATCTCTCTCTCTCTCTCTCTCTCTCTCTCTCTCTCTCTCTCGTGTTCTCTCTATGGCACGATCTTGATGTATCGTGAGCTTTGCTATTATAGGTGGATCTTATGATGTTTCTTCCCCCTCTACTCTCTTGTGATGAATTGAGTTTTCCTCTTGAAGTTATCTTATTGCATTGAGTCTTTTAAGGATTTGATAACACTTGATGTATGTCTTGCCGTGTTTATCTGTGGTGACAATGGGATATCACGTGATCCACTTGATGTATGTTTTGGTGATCAACTTGCGGGTTCCGCCCATGAACCTATGCATAAGGGTTGGCACACGTTTTTGTCTTGACTCTCCGGTAGAAACTTTGGGGCACTCTTTGAAATACTTTGTGTTGGTTGAATAGATGAATCTGAGATTGTGTGATGCATATCGCATAATCATGCCCACGGATACTTGAGGTGACAATGGAGTATCTTGGTGACATTAGGGTTTTGGTTGATTTGTGTCTTAAGGTGTTATTCTAGTATGAACTCTATGATAGATTGAACAGAAAGAATATCTTCATGTTATTTTACTACGGACTCTTGAATAGATAGAACAGAAAGGATAACTTTGAGGTGGTTTCCTACCCTACCATAATCTCTTTGTTTGTTCTCCGCTATTAGTGGCTTTGGAGTGACTCTTTGTTGCATTTTGAGGGATAGTTATATGATCCAAATATGTTACTATTGTTGAGAGAACTTGCACTCGTGAAAGTATTAACCCTATGACTTGTTTCCTACCATTGCAATACCGTTTGTGCTCACTTTTATCATTAGTTACCTTGCTGTTTTTATATTTTCAGATTACAAATACCCATATCTACTATCCATATTGCACTTCTATCACCATCTCTTCGCCGAACTAGTGCACCTATACAATTCACCATTGTATTAGGTGTGTTGGGGACACAAGAGACTCTTTGTTATTTGGCTGCAGGGTTGTTTGAGAGAGACCATCTTCATCCTACGCCTCCCACGGATTGATAAATCTTAGGTCATCCACTCGAGGAAAATTTGCTACTGTCCTACAAACCTCTGCACTTGGAGGCCCAACAACGTCTACAAGAAGAAGGTTGTGTCGTAGACATCAAGCTCTTTTCTGGCGCCGTTGCCGGGGAGGTGAGTGCTTGAAGGTATATCTTTAGATCTTGCAATCGAATCTTTTATTTCTTGTTTTATCACTAGTTTAGTTTATAAAAGAAAATTACAAAAAAATGGAATTGAGTTTTTCTCATACGCTTCATCTTTTTAATATCTTTCATAAGTGTGATGAAAAAGAAAATTGTGCTCAAGTGCTAGAAGAAGAAGTCTATAAAATGTTTGATACTAAATCTTTGAATGATGAGCTTTATTGCAACGTTGTCAGTATGATTTCCTTGAATATCCATGATGCTAATGATATGCAAAGCCACAAGCTTGGGGAAGCTATGTTTGATGAAGATGATATGTTTAGTCCCCCAAGTTTTGATGAGAATATTTATTATGATGAAAGCATGCCTCCTCTTTATGATGATTATATTTATGAAAGTGGATTTGGAGAGGTCATGCACTACAAAAAAAATACACTTCCGTGATGATACGTGTTTGTCACAGTAGGTCACGTTTTCTGTCATGCATCTACATCCATGACGATTTTATGACAGAATCAAGATAGTCATACCCGTGCTGTCGTAGAAGTGTTCCATGACATTACCAAAACTATCATCACGGAAGTGTCCACTTCCATGACGATAAATCGCGCGTCATAAAAGTGCTTTCGTCAAGGGTGACCAACATGTGGCATCCACCATAAAAAGCCTACCATGTTCTGGGCCAAATCACGGCCCAGATCAGGTGCGGCCCTTTAAGAGGCTTTGGGCTCAATTATGGCCCATATCAGATTTGGCCCATCAACTGGACGCTATGCTTTTGGGCCCACTTGCTAAAGGCCCATTTAGTAATTCGGCCTGATATTAGTTTCGGCCTGTTAAGGGGTCGTTTAACACTTCGGCCCTATATTAATTTTGGCCTGTTAAAAGCCCGTCATATAGTTGGGCCTAACTACGGCCCGGTTTGCATCCGGCCTGCTCGCAGCCGATATATGATTGGGCCAAACAAGGACCAAGACAATTTAGGCCTGTTGAAAGCCCGTGATTTGATTCGCACAATCATGGGTCGGGGTCCATTTTGGGCTGCTGCCGGCCCGTGAGTTGTTCCGCACGTTTCAGGCCCAACCTACTTCTTAGCCTCCTAAAATCCCATTGAGTTTTCTTGTGAAAAGAGGGCCGGGGGTTACTCGGCCTATTAAAGGCCCGAATCTACTAGTGGGCCAGTTTACTTTTGGCCTTTTAACGGACCAAGATGACGGGGCCGATGATGCGGATCATACATCGTGATTGCATGACGGATACCATAATTTTACGGTTTGGCCGGTTTACTGCGAAGACAGGATATATATACAGTAAAATAACTGCTGCATCGTGAATAAGAAAAAACCTAGACTATACAAAAAATAAATTACGACATATTACATCCACTGGGCATCAAAGTTCGCCACTATGATAATAAAGCACAAGCAGACAGAAGATTACATACACTGGGCATCAAAGATCGCCACCAGTGCAAATAAACACACCGACAAAATAATATACAAAACCGACAACACTTCAATAGAGTTCAAGAAAGGTTAGCCCTACTAGCGAGCTGCAGCGCAAGCAGCTGAGCAAGATGATGAGACTGCGCTTGTTCAACACTTATATCTTCCTCACTCTGAAAGATAAACAAGCAGACAGATGACAGGTTTTGCACATAAAAGTATCAGTGCTGACAATTCATCACATTTCTTACTGACGAATAAAGTGACACGGTTTAAAATTGCATTAACACAATATGGTATTGTTCAGGTCAAGACATGGCAGGAAATGATATTGTGAAGGAGTTGGCAGCTTCATGACACCACTGGATTACAGATCAAGAACTCATAAGTATCAATGGTTAGTCTGCTGTCAATTTATCCCATTTCAGATTGGCAAAATAAGATCACTTGCTCTGTATAGTTTAATTTACATGGTATGAAGAAGGAACTTGGTTGTACAACTGAAAACTTAAATTGAGAAGGACAAACTTTTGTTTATGAACTACATAATAAACTTTAAACATGCAATTTGATGCAAACACCAAAAATAAACATCTGTTGCAGTCATGCCTAACCAAATACACGCAACAAAGTTTGAAGGCTTGAGAAGGACAAACTTACATTACTGGTGAAGACAGGCTCTATAAAGCCCTTGTCCATGCTGATGGGGGTCAATTCAAGAAATTTACCACAGAATCTTCTTCATAATCATTGCCTTTATTCTACATTTTGTTAAGAGTAAATATAGATGTGATAATATACGAAAAAATGGAGAATATTTAAGATAAGATGAAGCGTGATGCTACATAACCAAGTAGCTATAAATGTATGTGTAGAGATACAGACAAAAGGCACAGCCAAGAGCAATGCACAGCTAAACTTCTTCAGTACCAACCTTATGGTAAGAGTAAATATAGATCTGATGTGTAGAAAATAGAGGGCAAAGGAAAATAAGCTGCAGAGTGATGGTACATGAACAACTACCTGTCAATATAAGTACACTGATAAAGGACAAGATGTACTTACAAGAACAGTGCAGAGCTAAAAAAATTCATTGGCATTGGATATATTCTACACTAATGTAACCATTCATACAGATCAGATAATTTGGAGCGAACAATTAATAAGCAAGCTATCATGCATACTGTTGTCACATAATGAACCAGGTATGTATGCAAGTACAGTGATATAGGACAACAGGTACTAACAAGAGCAAAGTAGAGGGCAACATATTTGTGATATCCTTTCGTTCTTTCCAAACCGGAATTATTGTTCGAGCAGATTTCCTTGAAAAAAGATCCGTAAGGCACATGCGGAAAAGGAGAAGTTCAAATTGTCATGTGATTTCATAGACAGTACCTCATCCTGGGAACAAGACCAGTGCATAACAAGGTTTTTCAATTCAATGTCTTCTAAATTTAGCACAGGAGACTTCACCGGAAATTCGTTTATAGACTTGCCATCAAAGTGTGATTTCCTCAGGTAACACCAATACTGCTGCAATGCTTCCTTGAAAAGCACAAGCAAGCTTTGCTCGTCATGACTACCAGATTGACCCTCGCCTAGTTACAACAATGTAATGTAAATCATTGATGTTCAATCAGTAGAAAAGAGGAAAATAATAACCATGAATAATAGCACTTACACGTAAGTTGGACAGGAAGATGTGAAAATGGTGTTTGTCTTCACTATAATCTTCCCATGATGGAAATATATGCACATAGTCCCTAATAACATTGAAAGCATTGTCTTTTAAACTGGGAATAAATGGAATGGGGTTCCAATCTGCGGGAATTGGCCGTCCCTGCAGTTGGGATAGGTCTTCGGCCGGTGGACTTGCCATACTTTTTGCTGGAGTGGGATTTTTCTGTGGTACGGCTGGTGCTATGGCAAATGAAATCGGTATACCTTTTGCTAGAGTGCAGGTCCTGTGTGCTGGGGCTAGTGGTGTGGCCAGTGAAGTATGGGTACAGTCTGCTGGAGTCGGTCCTACGTTTGGTGTCACTGGTTGTACAACCAATATAAGTGGGGTGTTGTCTGATTTCTCTGGCACCACCATGTTTTTCAAGGACTTTGCTAGTGCTCCTTCAGGTTCGGCAATCACCCTCTTCCTTTTTGATGTCTGATGCACAAGAACAACATTTGAGTGGAAAAACATGGTATGATGATAGATGGAATATGTATTGATAATGGATGGGCATGGCATCTCGAGTTATATGATGAGTAAACTAAGAAGATGGCGGTGCAACAAAGTAGAAGAAATGCAAGACAACATATGCAACATACGTGCAATCAATAAAACCTTGCCAAATTAGAACAGGCACCTTGATGGGTGAACAGGACATGTCATCTGCCTTTGACTCCTCGAGGTTAGAATAGTCATTAGGATGATATTCTGAACAAGAATCAACAGGTGGGGAGCGTATGAGTTTCATTACATCCAGAATGGCATTCAATGCCTTGGTGCCAATTTTGTAAGTCATTGCAGTGTTCCACAATATTCTTCTGATGCGCGGATTGTGATATTCACTTTAATTGCGTATAATATCTGAGAACCATGAAAACATAAATAGTTGTGAGATTATCTTTGTAATGCAGATGATATTCTAATATAGGGGCGCCCATGTAAACACTTGTGTGCTATTACTGGATTAGGATGAGAGAGCTCATGTGTGCTGTAATATGGTGCGTGCATTTATATAATCTGGCACAAGTACACAAAAATAGGCTCCAGAAGTAAGGATAGTTGGCAAATGATAGGTTCATAATATATTGTATAGAGAGTTTATTGCCAAACCATGATAACAAGATCACACAACAACTAGGCAGATCATAGTGTACATAACAGGGGTACACCATAACCACGATATATAAATCGGGAAAGTGGAACTGGCTTGAAAATACGGTGTTGTATTGCCTCTAGTAATTGAAAGCCTATCGATCACGTACAGGCCAACTCTATCAGCTGTTGACTGCAGATGTCCCTGCGCCCCTTCCTGACAAGGAACATACTGTATGTACTAAATACAGAATAAACAAAGAGGAACATGTTAAAGAACAAAAGAGGAAGCATATTCTTGAGGTTCTGCTTCATTGCATACAATGTTGGTTGCCCACTCATGATGAATCACAACGCCCAAAGAAATGCAATTCCTTGCTGTCTCTCTATATGTGGCAATTTTGAACAAGAGTCATTAGGATCATATTCTGAACAAGAGTCAACAGGTGGGGAGCGTATGAGTTTCATTGCATCCAGAATGGCACTCAATGCCTTGGTGCCAATTTTGTAAGTCATTGCAGTGTTTAGCTTCAAGGGTGGACTGCTACTAGTGCGACACAAAGCACCTACATAGATCATAGTGTAGATATAACGGGAAAACCTTAAGCATCAGAGCAAAATCAGCAAACTGGAACTTGCTGGAATATATGTGCTAGTATTGCCAGTACGGCTAGAAAGGCTTCGGATACCAGCTCTCTTCAAGTGAAGGTGCGGTATTGTTAATATCAGTGTAACTCTCAAAGGCGACACAGCTCCCCGCATTTCCTTGCTATTCTTATAGGATTCAAGTGGGCAGGTGACTACAAATCCTATTCCTATGTTTAAAAAATCATACAAATCAAAGAGGCTCAAAGTGTCCATCACAACCGACCATATAGACCTCTACACTGCAAATGTCCCTGCTCATCTTCAGTACAAGGAACATACTGTAGAACTACCATAATCCCTCCGTTCCAAAATATAAGTCTTGGTAGAGATTTCCACTATGGATCACATACAGATGCATCCAGATACATTTTAGAGAGTAGATTCACTCATTTTGCTCCATATGTAGTCCATGGTGGAATCTATACAAAGACCTGTATTTAGGAACGGAGAGAGTACATATTAAAGCAGAACAGAAGAGGAACACGGTAAAGAAGAGCAACCAGATTTTGGATAATAAAATGTTGGTTGCGCAGTGCCCACACATGATGAACCACAACGCATTAAGAATGCAACTCCCAACTGTCTCTCGACCATTTCAAGCGGTTGGATGAAGATCCTACGTCTCCTAACCCATCTTCTTCCTCGTCTTTGATTCTTCCCATACAGAACACCGCACGGGCCGCCGGCCAGACCACCGGCCGGACCACCGGCCCCCGCCGCCTGTGTTCCTACGCTACCCCCACCCCCACCCCCGCCCAACCCCCACCCGTGTCGAGTTTTTCTTCGTTCGGCGAGGCCCCACAACCACCCGAGCCCCTTCATTCGCACCGGCGAACTCCAGCGAGCTCTCAAAAATCGACTGACCCAACTTTCAAATTTAGTCTACTGTGATTTAACTAGTGTGGAATATAAAAGGGGAAAACCATAAGCATTTGGAATATAGTGTTGAGCGTGCCATGGCGGATCTGAAGGTGCCAACCGGACAAAGGAAACTTCGCAACCAAGACAAGAAATCAAAGTAAAGCAGTGGCGATCTATTTTCTTGCTACGATAAATAAGTTGAGCAGATACGAAAGAGTACCGCATCTGGTGCGGCGCCGTGTACGCATCTGCTGAGAATTTGACAGTGCTGCGGTAGCGATGGCTGTCAGCGGCGTGGAACCAGATCTAGGAGGGTAGACAGTGGCGGCGGGGCGCGGTGGACGAGACAGTCGTAGGAGTGGCACCGGCAAGGTGGACGATGGCGGGGATGAAGCAAGAGGATGGGATGCAAAAATCCCGGTCCAAAGCCGTGGATGAGAGAGGTCGATCTCTTGTAATGGACGGTGGCATCGGGGTATCAGCTCCGGCATGGTGGAGGAGGATGGCGGTGGATGGGGTGGCGGACGGCGGCGGATGGAGGAGGGTGGGGTGGAGAGCGTGTTTTGGCGCCCACGGAGTATGAATGGGGAAAAGGGAGGTAGAGAGGAAGGGGGGAACCATGTATTCAGGGTGCGCTTGTCTCAAATGCGAGGAAATTTACAAACTTAGCCCCCGTCTCAAATTTGTACTACATCACAGCAACATTAGTCGGTTGGGGTTAGGACGGTAATCTCGCAAACACCGAATATTTACCGACGAGAGTTTGTTTTTGGCGCCCACCGTGTATGAATATGAATCGGGGAGGGAGTCGATTTCAGCCAAGGACACACTATGTTTTGGCACCCACCGTGTATGAATCCAGGTGAGATGCGGTTACGTCACGTTTGGGTGTAATTACAAACCTACCCCTATCGAAACCTATAGAAATCCAGCAGATAGGCTTTGCGTGGCAGGGATAGGATGTAGTAATTTCCATCTCGCAAATTTTGGTTTCGGGCGGTTACTACGACTTTCCCCGCTTCGTTCAAATTTTGCACAATGCACGTTTACCGTGCCAACTCAATTTGAATCCCGTTTGTATTCTATTTTTTCGGGCGGGATCCATTTTCAATTGGAATTACATTCTATATACATCATTTTTATATATATACTTTCAAAAGCACAACACCATTTATACATAAATATTGTTTACAAATGGCATGATGTCAGATTCATAAGGTTGTATCCATCAATTTGGGTTTTCAAATATTTGAAACCACTTTATGTTGAAATCCAATGTATGCATTCCTCGCTAACTGTCTCCAATTAATGTGTGTTTCATGCGGGTTTTTTTACTTCTCAAACATGTATAATGTGTTTCACACACGCAACATATAGTGTAATCCCGTTTAGACATTAATTGCATATAAACCATGCATTGTTCGTAATTAAAGAATCTATGGATCACCAATATTGATAAACTATATAACATTACACGTGTGCCCAAAGTCAAATGAATATGCATGTTTGATACACCAATTTGCGTTATGATATTATCGATGTTGTGATCTCTAGTTTAAATATTTGAATCCCCTTCAATCGAGATATTCGTCTCATATAGCTATCACTCATGGTTATATAGGACTATCTCTCTGGACCTATATGCGTTCATCGTCTCTCAGGTATCTCTCGTGCTACCTGTATGTCGACAATGATCTTTTATCTTCGTAACACACTGATGGTACTCTCCCTCGACCTTCATCACTCTATCTCTCTCTAAGTATATCTCACTCCCTGCTATGTGTCTCTAACTATGATTCTCCATGTGGAATCTCTTTCTCTCACACAAACACAAAACTTTGTCTCCCGGGGTCTCATTTCTCTCTACTATTACCATGTGTGCCACTCGCACACCCCTCATACAGAGATGTCTTTTGCTCCTTCGATATGAGAACCTACGACTCTTCCTCTTAAATACCTCTTTCTCACACACAAACACAAACTCTGTCTCCTAGGGTCTCATATTTCTCCATTGTTCTCTTGTATATCGCTCACACACACTCTCTCTCCCTACAGATATCTTGTGTTCCCTCATATGTCTCTCTAGCTATCACTCTCGTTGTGAAATATCTTTCTCTCTCACAGACACAAAACTCTGTCTCTCGGGATCTCATTTCTCTCTGATATCTGTCTGTATGTGACTCACATGCACCCTCTCTCTATCTCTCTCACACCCACACACATAACTCAGCCTTCTGATCCACTCGACTCCTATCTCTAATGCACGCTAGCTAGCATCTTTGTCTTTCTATTTATCTGTTTCTCCATCAACCTTCTTTCTCGCCCTCACTCTTGATTCCTATCATGCACACTACATATGTTTCTCTCTACATGCAATCAAGTGCCCTCTCACACACATATATAACTTCACCCTCTGAACCACCCGGCGGTCATCTCCAACACCCAAACTAGTGGATGTCCCTCCAGCTAGCATCTCCATCTCTGTATCTATCTGTAGTTTCTCCGTCAACATTTCTTTCTCGCACGGAGTCTTGCTTCCTATCACCCAGACTATATATGTCTCTCCATACATATGCATTTATAGGTTGATCTCTTTTGCACAATCGTTGTGCCTCACTCCCTCTGCTCGCCATAGATGCATGCTCCAGCCCATGCCACTATCTCTTAAATACAAAAACACATGCTCAATTGTCGGGCCTTCTACCCTGCATTCTCACATGCATGCATATTGTCATACCGATCCGTCTCTCCCATGTCGTTGATCTTATGACTTATGTCTTCTTTCTTTTATCTCGATCTTGCGCACGCACGCACACACACACATCCCACGTATACATGTATACCTCCGACACATGCATGTTCAAGGTCTCTATGTCTCCATACGTAGTTAATTACCCTCAATCCTAATGCCACAACGAATCATTCTCCTCTTTTGTGCACATAACTTCCGCCTGGATGGGTAAAACACACACTCACACATAACAATCTCCTTCTAGCTCCCCCCCGCCTCTCACTCTTCCCCTATATCCCCGAAACCAATAAGACCATCCCTTTGTTTAATTCCTGCCTACATGCACCATCGATATATAGTAGTCTTCCTCGGTGTCTCTCGAACAAACACGTTCTCTCGATGTCGACTCATGTCATGCGCAGACACCTTCTCTTCCCTCTCTATGGGCATTTTCTCTCTCGCACCCCATCGTTGGTGGCCTCTGCCATACACATCACCTCTCTATGATGAAGCCATGCACACTTAAATTACATCCGCCACAGAGGACCCCATGACACACACACACACGCACCCCCCAGACACACTAAGACTCCATCTCTCTCTCTCTCTCTCACACACACACACAAA
>NC_041381.1:329486682-329505335 GCF_002162155.2 Triticum dicoccoides
TGCACACCCACCCACCTCCCCCCACACACACTAAGACTCCATGTCTCTCTCACACACACACACAAACTACGACTCCATCTCTCTCTCTCTCTCTCTTTCACACACACACACACACACCACACACTAAGACTCCATCTCACACACACATGCTCTAGGCGGAGCATTTGTTCCTACCACCCTTCATCCAACCTTACCCGTATGATAAACAATCACCTTTATATACTTGCATAACATGGACAAATTCCACTTTACTTTAGTAGTCAGCAAACTTATCATCTGTCCCCTTATAAAAAAATAAGTTGGCGATGATGGTGTGCCTGCCATCTTGTAATACAGACCGTATGATCTATATCTGATGGATAGAAAGCAAACTATGATAATTTTACAAAAGATATCCGCACCTCTCTCCACATCATTATCTCCCACAACCTCATTGCTCAGCAATTAAAAAGGAATAAGTCTCTGGAAAAATCTAGCATGCCTGGTGGCCGCTGCCACCTGCCGGTGCTGTCGATCCCCATGCCTCCGCCCATTCCAACCACCGGTCACCACCATGCTCCACTCCTCCTCGCCTTATCTCTCATCTTTCATTTTATCGATGACATTCTCGAGATACCAGTTTTTCGATAAAATTCTTGAGATATCATTAGTTTTTACACATGGGATTACTCCTGCATGGGTCAATCACAACTGGTGTTTTGTAAAAAAAATGCATATTGATGTTCCGTGCAATTCACGAGAATCTTGCTTGTAATTATATAACGCAAATCATGAGCAGGAAGTGACATTTTTTTGACACAACCACGTTAACATGGCCACGTAAATCACTAGCTAAAGTAAATACCATTATACTGATATCCCGATGCAAAAGGTTGAGTACATGTCCGAAGAGTAGAGTCGCACACACGCACTCTGTCTCTCAGAATCTCTCTCTCACACACACACACCAGTTACGTGATGCCCACTTAAGCAGACATGTATGTTACAATTTGTGCACCCGTGGGTACACGTGATGATGCGCATTTATTTAAGCCGAAAGGCGAACCCAAACAGTACCTGCATTCATTCCCCTCCCGCCGCCTCTTCTATGGTCGCCGTCGCCCGGTAGCCATGGCCCGGCCGAAGGTAACAACATACGCCATACTCCCGCCAGAGCGACGCTTTAATATGGACATTTTAGTGGTCATGCATGCATCTTTTTGTGCTATCACTCCTATATAAGGGTTGACCAGTCGCTTCCCGTGGACATGCGTGGGCGGTGGAAGAGGAAGGAGAAGGGAAGAGGTCTGTGGAGTGTGGAGTAACGTTTTTACCACAATTCCTTAGGAAACTGAGTGCAATAATTGAATAGTTTTGCAAACTACCAGTACTACACCTGAAACGGTTCAAAACCTATACTCCCTTGCCAGCGCGCGCTTCTCGCGTGAAACGGTCAGTGTCGCCCTGGAGCGTCAGTGCGGCATTAATGCCCGGCCAGAGCGAAGGCGACCTCTCACTAGCGCCGGCTTTGAAGTGGTGCGACGGCCGAGAGAGCGCCGCTTCCCGGTGCACGTGACTGCTCCGCGTCGAGACTGGCCATAGGCCCTGTTTGGATCCATGGGTTAGAGTTAGTTTGAGCTAGTTGGGGCTCAAATATCCCTAAAGTATCCAAGCATGAGGGCTTAAATTGGAGCAAGTTGCACCGAACCCACCAAAAAAAAACTATCCCACCCAAGAGGTGCTAACTGGAGATAGTTCTCATTGGGACCACTAAAAAATCACTTTTCTCTCTCCATCAAATGCATTTATTGTCAATCTAACCCTGTCACCCAAACACCTCTTTGGCTATAGTTAGTTCAGGGTTAGTCATGAGTTAGTCTAACCTCTAGCTAAGTTAGAGTATCAAACAAGAGCAGGATAGGACATGCAAGTTGCTCAAAGCATACAGTCAAATTCGTACATGAAAGGATTTTTTTTTCTTTTAGAAAACGGAACGTGAAAGGAATTTTTTTTAGAATGCTCTTGGCATGTCGCTAACATGTGATGAGTTAACCGACCTCAATAGACGGCAAAAACGCCAGCCCGTCGCACTTTGATAGAGACGAGGAGGGAGAAGCGATACAGGCTGCTGGATTACTAGAGATAGGTGTCGCACGGAAGCCAAGAAATATCGTGATAGCGTGGGTTAGCCATGTACTGGTATGGTGTAACTACACTGGGCTGCCGTGTTTCTTACTCTTCCAGTCCACTGTGGGGATGATTGGTTGACTTTATATCGCTGAATAATATTAAATATTATGAGTGCAGACGCTCCACCACGTGGTTCCTTGCTCCTTCTCGGTCGTCGGGAATCTATGTTCTTCCACTCTACTATTTTTTACATGAGCTTTGTTCATCCTTTTGCCAACACGCGAGACATCTAGCATCAATGTGCACGTGTTATGCAAGGATCGTTCCATCTATATGAAGAACACGTGGGACTGGAACTACGAGACGGACATGTACCCAGGAGTGGACGTACGAACCTGAGTAATGTAGCGCAGTAAGTGAAGTAGAAAGGCACAAATGGTATGAACATGCGTGGCATATAGGGTGTGTTTGGTTGCGTTCTCGTCTCAGCATAGTTGTTCCCTCTTCATGCATGCTCAACTCAACACCCCTCTTCATGCATGCTCTCCTCATGCATGCTTCTAGTGTATTTGTGCTAAACTAGTGTGGACTCATGCACCCTCCATACACTCTACCAAACACCCAAAAGTAGGTCGATAAGGGAACTCTTGGGCGGCATTTGTCTCTTACTACGTACTACCACTAATTGTTGTACGTCCAATGCACGATGATGTTATGGAGTACGTGCCTAAGTACTCTACTACTACTCCCTCCATTCCTAAATGTAAGTCTTTTTAGAGATTTCATTCGGACTACATTCGGATGTATATATACACACTTTAGAGTTTAGATTCACTCATTTTGCTCTGTATGTAGTCCTCAGTGAAATCTCTAGAAAGACTTATATTTATGAACGAGGGAGTACTATATTAGTTGGAGGCACATATTAACTTTTATATTTGTTTACGTGTATGCCCCGAGACCTTCCAACTAGACGTGTCTTTCTCTCCAGGTCGCACTTTGTATCGTTCATACCACTAAGTACTACTACTTGTGGTCTCCGACCCAGAAGTGGAAGAAGTGGAGACGCTCTACCATGCTGTTGTCTTATGCTGGGCTCTACCACGCTGTTCATGTCCCACTCCTTTCGCTGACGTGTGGGACATCCAGCACGTGCCGTGTTTGGCACCCTTCATCGTAAGAGTTAAAATGCTAGAATTCATCAGAAATAAAAAATAATAATAAATAAGCGGTGATACTATTTTTTGAGAACCAATCAACAGTGATACTATACCACGCGGTTTCCCTGCTCCTCGATATCGGAAAGAATACTTCCGTTCACCAACATGTGGGACGTCGACCATCCTAGTCCACTTGCCATGCACACAGAACTCCAAGGGAGAGTCACCCAGGTCGTCGCACCAAAGTAACAATGACTAATGAGCCATCAAATCACAGGCCCACTTCCCACTTTGAAGTTGCTCGGACGAAGGAACCATCATGACTTCGTTGAATTCCGCTTCTTGAAGAAAACTACTGTACTAGCAGTACTGCTAGCTACAGTAGTTACTCCAACAGAGGCCTCCTTTCGTTCATAGGATAGGAATTTTATAGGGATATGAAAATCATAGGAAGTGAGACGACATGCATCTCAATTCCTATAGAGAAAGAGATGCCATTTGATGCATAGGATAGGAATTTTCCATTTAGTCTAGGCTAATGTACTGGTAATTTGCTCTAAAAACTACAGTAGTAACTAGTAGTACTGGTACATGCTCGTACTCAGACACAGACACACACACTAACTACTTGTACTACTACTTCTCATGTGCTGGCCAGACGCCGTTGTTCTCCTTCCCGGCTTTGTCGGCGACACCCCACCATGCTTGGATCTCCGCCGACCTCTCCGTAGCAGCGCGTGCATCCTTTTCTTTCTTGCGGCAGCGGGCCTCTCTTTTCTTGAGTGCTTTCTGGCTTTTCCGTTCCCTCTGTGCGGCTTTGGCCGCCTCTTGCTCTACCGCCCACTCGTCCTTGGCATCTTCAAATTCCTCCCACATAGTTGTGAGGTCGCGAGCGGCGATGAACTCGGCATGGCGGGATGCCATCACTTCCCTACCATTTTGTGTGCGGTCGTGGGCGGCGAGGAACTCGGCACGGCGGGATGCCATTGCTGGCTTACCAGTTAGTGTGCAGCGCGGTGGCATGAACGACGCTTGGTGAGAGCTCTGGGGTGGAGTGGCCGGACAACCGTATAATGCATTGGTTTGTCAAGAGCTCAAGGACAAAAGACGAAGGAAATTTGGATTCCCCTTCAATCCTGGTCATTTATTACCGAGTAAAATGCATTGGCGGTCATCGAACTTGTCTTGATAGCTCACTTTGATCATTGTATACGAGATATGGTGATTATACGGTCATTGGCTCAGCGTATAGCTCCATATTTTTCTGGTTGACCAGTCAAACAGTCTGCATGCGCCTCATCAGCTCGTGTTCTTTATCTATCTACGCGGGCCTACCTGTCAATGGAGAAAGAAATACTGTAAAAACCAAAATTATGCGTATGTGGGGAATCAAACCACGGACTCGTCGCTGCAACGCACCCTCGTCAGCCAAATGAAAATGAAATACTTCGCGTCAGACACTCACGCTCACGCTATCAAAGCATGCTAATGCATGCACGTCGCCCTCTAAATCAAAGTCCTGCTCATGGCGCAACGCAAACGGCGAGCCCATCACCTACGCGCCCCGGCGGTGCGTGACATTACTGTTTAGACGTTTGATGGAGGCCTACGCGAACGCCGAGCATGTATTCACCTGGATCAACACCAACGGTCATACTCGGAGCTTCTTGATCATGTATATCGTCCGTCACAACGACAATCTATAAAATAGCCTAGCTAGAGAGGGTACTATGGTAGTATGGTATGGAGTATGTACTATCGTGAGCGACCGATCCTAGTGCCACTGCACACCGAAACCCCTTCCATCGCTAGCGCACGCTTCCCGCCTGAAACGGTCACCGTCTCTCCGGAATGTCAATGCCGCATTCACCGGACTTAACTGCAGGTGCAATTGGTGTGTCACTGACATGCAGGCCGGATGCCCGTTGGGCCACATGTCAGTAACCCAACGCATCTGCAGTAAAGTCACTGAAGCAGCGTCCGTATTCATGCCTGACGAACCTACTCTGGCGCCAGTTATCCATCCGTCTGCCACGGCTCATTGCCATTTGCCTGCTATATTAACTTGAGCCCCAGCTCCCAGCCATAGCCAAAGACACACACTCATTCTCCTCCGGTCCCTTTCTTTTGTCGGCACCACTCCAACCATGGACTCCTGGCGCTCTAAAGCTCTCTTGGACATACTGTCGCAGGAGCAGACAAGGGACATCAGAGGCTCCACTCCGGGCGCGCTCCAAAGCTCTCTTCGACGTACTGTTGTAGGAGCAAACGAAGGAGATCGCCGCCCCCCAGCCGCCCTCTGCCGCCACGACCACGAAGCCGGCAGCGAGGAAGAGTAGCACACGGTAGGTCGCCGCCGCTTTGGTCCCAGGAAGGCTATCACTACTCCACTCAGTCGACGCCAAGCTTGGTGGGGTAATCATCAGCGGTCGATTAGCTGCTTGACGGCGATGTGGAGGTGGAAATCTTCAGAACCTTGTGCTCCGGAGGAGGAGGTTATCGAGGCAGATGAGGAGGATGCAAAGGCAATGGCCGGCTTTCTGGGGTTCATGGTCGGACATGGTGGTCGGGCGCCGGCGATCGTTTAGATTAGGTTTACAGTAGGTTTTAGTACGGTTTGTGCGAAATATGTAATGAATTTCATCCAATTTGTACGAAAAGTTTTCGAAATGTAATGAATCTCATCCGGTTAATTTGAAATTTGCTTTGTTTGCATGAATTTCGTCCGGTTAGTTCATAGAGTTGTCGTAAGGTATGCGGGCAGCATCGGATGGCATCCATCAGTGTCCTCGGATAGATGCCGGTGTAAATTTGTGGGCCAGCGCTGGAGATGCCCTAACTATCATGCTATAATCGCTAACAGTCCTCCATTATTTGGCAGGGAATAGTTATCCCTCGATCAAAATCAGATCCACGGTGTTTCGCACTCCTCCCACGTAAGAGTGTAAACTCTTGCTTACATAAAAATGGAGCAAGTGGACGGCATTGTAGCAGGTCATATCACTCGAACTAGCTCGCCTAACGAGCGGGAAAGCACCGCCCTCATCATTTTGTTCTGGATTTCTATCGATCGATCGCGCAAAAATGTTGCGCTTCGCAAGTTCTAAAGGAAAAGGCAGCACACTTACGACTCGTACGCGTCGCAACCCCGACAGTCCGGCTCGCACGATGCTCACCAGAGGGGACACGTGTTGTCTTGCAATTTCACTGACATGTGGGACCGTAATTGAATAAACCGTCGATAGCCGAAATCTAATCGCTCGGCGGGCATCGGCTTAGAAGAGAGAAACGGGGGGGGGGGGGAGAAGAGATCGCCCGCCCACCGCGCACCAGACGCCAAGAAATATATGCTGATAAATGAGGTGGGCCATGCTGGAGTCCGGACCGCTTTCGGCGCTCGCTCTAACTGCCCTGGCCCCTCAAGACGCCAGCTGCCCGCCGCATGCATGCATAGCAAGTAGTACTCCTTATGTGTAGGAGAGAGAGGCATTGGCAAAGTCAAGGAGTGGGCTCTACAAGAGCCCGTCTCTACACGTGCTCCTAGGTATAAAAAAATAATTCTAAAAAAGGTATAAAAAACAATTGTGTCTAAAAAAAGAAAGGTAAAAAACATTTGAGAGGAAATAGATAGAGAGAAAGTGAGAAAAAGTTGTAACCTGGGCATTACATGAGGAAGGAGGGAGTGGTGCACATGCCAAGTTCACTAGGCTGCCGTGTTTCACACTCCTCCATCGTAATAGTGGAGACAATAGCTTTCATAAAAAATAAACAATGAATACTCGTTGCTCGTCCTCTATATCGAAAAGAATACTTTTATTCGCCGACATGTGGGACGTCGACCATCCTGGTCCACCTGCCATGCACAAAATTATCCTGGTCTACCCCGGTCGTTCGCAGGCCCAACATTTCCCACTATAAGTTGTTCAGACGAAGGAACCATCATGACTTCATTGAATTCCGCTTCTTCAAGAAAACTTACTGTACCCGCAATACTGCTACCACACGCGAAGACTGGACGACACTGTACCACATCATATCACTGAAACCCACTAGGCCAAACTAGCCCGCCTTGGTCATCTATTTTGGAATGGAGGGAGTACGTCTCTGCACTGCTATGATTTTGTGTTGCACGTTCTCTGTACTTTTGCTACGATTTTCCGACCCTATGAACAAAATGAGGCCTGAATGTATCCGTGTCGACTATTGTCTGATCGATCGCTAAGCCTACAATTTTAGGAGCTAGGGCTATTGGTCGATCGACGAGGGATAAGTATAAGCGTACCATGAGCTCATCAGCCCCAACGTTTCTCTTTGATGAGTGTTTTGCAAGTACTATATCTCACTCAGTAGCTAGCCTACTAACACCAAGAATCATCAAACAAGCCCTGCTGATATGATAAACAGTTCAAACTTACATCTAAGCTTGCCATATATTACATCAAAAGCTGGTGAGGATACATCTGTTTCCATAACTCGGAGAGGGTTCGCATGATTCACTATCAAACAAAAGTAGCAAGTACCGCCCACACAAGACAGTGCACTAGCCCTAAGATTGTTTGGTAACATGCATCGTTCTGGCAATTAAACACAGGGCAAAGCAAACTCCCCTGAAGGATTAGGGCGACCAACTATTTCTTGTCATCGATCTCTCGGGCAATGACCACAGCACGGACAGCAGCATGGGAATCGATTTCTGGGGCGACGTCCACAGGACAAACCGCGACATCAAAATCGATCTTTGGGGCGCTGTCCACAGGATGGACAGCGGCATCGGAATCGATCTCCGGGGCAATGCCAACAGGATGGGCCGCGACATCGGAATCATCAAGGATGTCCACCGGCACCTGCACAACCCTAACATATTAGCAAGCACATTGCAAATAATAAAAAATGACAACTATGGTAATAAGGCATTATTTTTTACCTTGTGCAGCTCATAGGGGAATCTCATCCCTCTGGGGGCCATCTCCTCGTCCTCGATGGGGGCCATCACCTTGCCAGGGGAATACTGCTTCTCTACGGCGACTATTTCCTCAAACTCGGCCTTGAGCCTCGCATAGGTGGCCATCAGAGTTCCTGGGGTAGGCACGGTGGGGCCCTTGCTGTTCTTCCAACTTTCTTTGAGGAGTTCGTCCGCCAACATCGTCAACTCTTTGGTTAGTGCTTGTTTCTTGGAGTTCTTCGTCTCCATGGGTTGGCCCGCCAACATGGTCAACTCGTTGGTCGGTGCTCGATTCCTGGAGATCGCTGTCTCCAGTGGGATGTCCGCTGAAAACTCTTTGCCTAGTGCTCCAGGATCCATCAATGAACTGACAAACAAAAAGCAATCGAAAGGAAACCACAATCGCAATGAAAACGGGAAAAGAATAGGATGTGAGAATCGATCGGTGCTTTGCAAAAAGAAGATTCTTGGAATGAAAATATAGCAGCATAACTGATTCGCCCACCTTTCGTTCGTCGGTACAGAAGAAAAATGGCAGAAGTGAGTAGCCTGGAGTGAGGTTTTCTTCAAGAAAGGGAAGAAAGGGCTTGAATGAGCGTTCCAGTGAAATGATGGTTGCTTCGTCCAGTCCAACTTGGAGGCCACCTTACCACTGCTGGTAAAGGTGTGGGTTTTGTGATATGACGGGTGATGACGGCCACACCGGAGTGACAGGTGAGTCTCGACTGTAGCACCTCGCTGTGATTTGGTGGATGGCACACGGGCATGGATGCTTTGAAATGTCCCGCATGTAGAAAGAGCGGCTAGTCATATAGGAGTTCCCAATAGTGTGCACCGCGACCAAGGCGGAGAGGAAAACAAGAGAACTACGTAATTAATGCATGAGTTAGTTGGGGTAGTTTTGTAAAGTACAAGATACATTCATCCAATCGCAAAATACCTTGGTTCATGAGATTTGGGATTTGAGCCCTATAAACCGGAAGGGAGGGAGTACTGCACGCGGTGTAGTCTAGTCACTTGTTGAAATCTCTAGAAAGGCAAATACTCCTTTACGGTTTAAAGGGCTATACTACTCCCTCCGTCTAGGTGTGTAAGTCATCTTACAAAAACCAAATAGTCCCAAAACACTTAGGCGCGGTGCATTAACTTCTACCTTGTTTCTTGTTTCTGGACATATCAACCAATAAGAGATGAGAGGTGTGCATGCTTTTAATGACTTGCAATGCCTATTTCATTGCATGCAATGCTATTAATTAGCAAATAAACATTGGTGACCCCAAGAGGAAACGGTGCTAAGCGCGTGGACCTATGCAGAATGAGTATCAACCAATGGATGATGGAGTTTAATTGTTAAGCAAGTAGCAATTTTGTCTCATGCAAGAGCCTGGCTAGTATATGTGTGCTCCAAGGCACCGCACCATGCGAGCGGTCGCAACTGCCATGTTCAGGTTGCGCTTGGCTCTTCGCCTCTTCGAGAAGACGAACAATGATGTTACTCGTACTTCTACAGTATCGAATCCACTGCTGCATGACCGTCCACCTCATGCGGGAGGGATAGCATGTAGCGAAAGCTTCTACTTACTGCTGCTGCCTTTGCATATATGACAGGTGAGCCCAACAGGTGGTTGGCCCTCCTGTCATGCAGCCAAAGGCAGGTGCAGTTAAGGCACCAGAGCTCAGTCCGCGAGGGAGAGGGCATTGTAGTAATCAAATTTCTCGGTCTTGTACGAGTTGACGCGACACATCAAATAACTGCACTCAATATAAGTCTTTTTACACATTTGAAATGGACTACAACATACGTGTGTATGTAGACATATTCTGCTTCGTATGTAGTCACTTGTTGCAATCTCTAAAAAGACTTATATTTGGAAAGAAGGGAGTACAGCGCATGCATGCATGCCGTGACTTTCCTTTTGATACTTGCATGTGTTGATTTGATGCACCTTGCCAAATTTTGACTATAAATTTAACTAACCAAATTTTCATGCATGTCACAAAAAATTGCGGGGCTGTTTGGATTCTGACTATGTTTGTCTTATGTTGCCACATTGTTTTTCCCACACTTGTCACACTTGCCTAACCTGAGTTTCTCAAATTGTTAGACACACTTTGGCTTGCCTAAGGGAATCTTTCCATAATTTTTGTGTCTATGACATGTGGGGTTCACTGCTAATAAAAAATAATTTGTCTTAGGTGTGGCTAATAAAAAAGACTTATATTTAGGAACGGAGGGAGTAGAAAATATAAATAATAATGCATGTTGGGGCAACCCACGTTTCCGCTAATTTTAGCTGTGGGCTTGTTCACAATATTTACGAGGGGTGGTTGTTCATTTAATGGAGGGACTTGTAGTACCAGACTTGAACGATACAAAGTGCGACCTGGCACACCGTAACACCACTTGGAACAAGCGGGTAGCTATCTCAAAAAACAATCAACAACTAAAAAAACCACAACCTGGCATGTAGTAGTACACAATTTTAAACGATTGTTTTGATGGAGTGAAAAAGGAAAACTACCCCACTACATATATATATGCCGGAGCCTCTGCGCTTGCTTGCTAGGGTTGCTCTATTCACACACTCTCATCCTCTCCAGATCTAAACAAGATAGGGGTAGTAACACTATCTTTCTCCCTTCAAAAAACACTGGCTTTCAATCCTCACCGCTGGTTACAGATCCGGACATATCCCCCTCCATCGGTGAAGGGGAGGAGGGGCAGCGTTTAGGCCGTCGTCGACAGCGCGGGAGGAGACCCACTGCCGACCACACCGTTATCTCTGGCCGAGCGCCGGTGCGGGAGGTCCTCCGATCCCTTCGTCATTGCCTGTGGGCGGATCCGGCCTCCCGCCGCCCACCTATCCACATCCCGACGACCTTCAGGTATATCTTCGTCCGAAACCGCCTTAGCTCTACTTCCCCAGCTCGCTACATCGCTGCATGTGCATCATTTTCTACCTCTCAGCTCCTCTCGATCGGATGGTCCAACGTCACCTTTTTTTTTCTATTGTTAGAGGTAAAGTTACTTCATGTAGTCGAATCTTGTACTCCCTTCGTCCAAAAATACTTGTCATTGAAATGGATGTATCTGGATGTATTTTAGTTCTAGAAACATCCATTTTGATATTCCGGACGGAGGGAGTACTTGGTTCAAACAAGAAATAAAGTGGGGGTGGGGGAATTTAGTATGTACATCGGACTTGGTACAAACAGGAAGGTAAGGGGGTGAAAGTAGTACAGACTGGTCATCCAACCGGTCTCTTGGTCGAAAAGGGAAATATAGGGGTAATGTTGTACATAGTGGTATGACCAGGACTAGAATTGCTATCCACACATAGGAGTAGGCGGCTAGAGTGAACAAAAATGGGACCAACCCAGATATGTTTCTTGGATGTTTGTTTCTTGGGGCAACAAACTATGAATCACCACTTTATGCCCCTGTTTACGTACATGGTGCTGGACTGCTGGTGCACCCACTATCCCAGGCCCTTATACCAAATATTTAGCGGTTCTTAATCTAATGTTCCTGGTAAAAATGAAGCCATGCCACTGTTATAAGCTATGACAAGTTTAGGCAAATGTTTTTGCCTGTAATTGTTTGAGACTCTGACTGTTTCCTCTGTACCTTTTCGTGCAAACAGGGATATCCAATTCACATGGTTGCTGTTATGACCTTTTGGTGCACTGCACAAAACTCTTCTTAAAAGCAGTGACTATTGTGCTGTTTAACTGGAATGTTAGAATGGAACAGTTGGTTCATTTCGGTGGAACTGCACAAAGGGAGATCTGTGTTCCAATCCTCATCATCCATAATGGCGCCATAACCTTCCCTTAGGTATGAATGATATTTAATGCATGAGTTCATCTCTATTTTTCGACTGCCATGAGAAAATAATGCTATTTTTTACTAGTACACTTGTACTCCCTCGCTGACAAAACCAATTCTAAATTAGAAGGCCAATCATGTACTTGGTTTCACCAACTGGTGAGGACAAAGTGAAACAGAGCATGAAGAGGAAGAAGAAGAATAATAAACAGTGCCAAGGCGATCTTGCTGAAGTCAGAGGCCTCCGTCGAGGCCATTCAAGGGCTCCGGCAATGACTACCTTACATGTGAGATGATCCTCCAGGGAGGCCTTCCACTTCTGCTATATCACTTAATTAATTAGGAATACTTAAGTACCACTAATTTATTACTGCCTAATTTTCCTGTTGGAGTTAAACAAATCTTTAGTAGGACCCTATGCTGAATCATGTACGTGTGTATGTTTGTCTATGGAGGTGAATCATGTGGTGGATAAGGGAGGGAATATTATTAGTGTCATGACATAATAGTGCTATTGTTTTGCATCTCAAATTATTGCCATTGGTTCAATGAGGCAATGTTTTGCGTATTGTCCATCATGAATTTGATGCTACTGTTTGAGTAATATGCTAATGTCTTCCTATCCTTTCTCACTAAGCTAATGAAGGTTTCACCTTGTTCCTACTTGTGCAAACAGGGATCATGTTGTGCCAATCATACATTTTAGTGGAACTACACAAGACAATACAATGAACTGTATCCCAGCCAGTGCTTTAATTCTGCTGGAAGTTCTTGATAATCTTTCGATATAATCTCAGCACTGGTAAACAAGAGTGATTTCAACCATACATTTGAAGTGCACAAAAATATATACTATTGTGTGATTCCAGTGAGTGCTTTATCATCTCTTATGGGACTACATGAATAAGCTTTTTTTCTCAGGTTGGTACGGGCCTAAGGCCTTCATCCATATTAGTCTGATGTCATCTCTATTTGTATCGTGCTACTATCATGAGAAACTCCTTTATCTTTGCACATTAAAGTTTTGCAACCTATGATAAATGGCAATGCTTTGAGTGTTGAGCTAATTGGCACTGATTAAATAAACTAATCCCTCTCTTTAAGCAAGACTACTATGTTGCTAACTTTACCCATTAAGATAATGACGGTGCTTCTATTTGTTAGTGTATGTTTCATCAACTAGCCCCACTATTACAGTAATCTCGCTCTCTCAATATATGTGCCAACAGGGATGCTCGATTTTGGTGGAACTGCACAAAAACTTTGGGTGCTTCATTGCCTCGAGAGCTTCCGTCCTTTCTTGTCAGTCGCTAATCTCGGCTTGCTTTCTTCCTTCGTTGTCAGTCGCTTCGCTTATCTCAGCTTCTAGTCAAAGGAAATAGTAATTGATATGCTACCTCACACAGGTTGGTACTGGTCTTTATCCTGATTATTGTGCTTGTCATATGTATAGGTAATTTGGTATTGTGCTACTGTTTGCCGATTTCATAAAGGAGTAATTTGGAGCCTGAACTCGCGGGCAAATCATTACATCGGGTGATTTTAGTAGAACCGCACAAAATGATCAGATGGACAGGTACTTATGCTGCTGCTATGTACTCCAAAGTTCACTCAGACAAGCATCGATGTTGACAAGAAGAAGTGCCTATATTCATTCGAGTATCAACCGGCGTCAACCAATTGTCAAACTCCAAGTATTAGGAGAGTGAATGCCAAAAATATTGCTTGGTGCACAGCCCAGAAAAACGCAGTCCAGTCTTTGGTCCCAACTTGTGCCTTTTGGTTATTGGCACATATGGTAGTGAACTATATGGCATGCAGTCCGAAGATTCTAGACAAGTTGGTTGACGCGTATATTCATTTGGCACTTAATCAGTCTACACGCCAAGGATGCTCCATTTCAGTTGAACTGCACAAAAAATTTGGGTGGTTCATTTTCTCAACCGCCTCCTTTCTTGTCTGCAATGTAGAATTTTGGCGAGATATAGGACCAAGATGAGCCAGTAAACTAGTTGGATGAAAGTAGTGGCCAAGTTGCTCAAACCTCCCTCGGCACGAGGCCACTATTTGAGGATAAACCTATAAGCAAAGTTCAGATTTTCTGTGCTGCCTCCTATGTACATGAAAGTTTACTCGTACGAGAACTAATTTTAGCAAGAAGTACCTCCGATTGAACACCATTTACCAGTCTGTACCCTAGGTAATTAAAGTTCGTCCATGGATCATATTGGTTGTGATCTCAATCATTTGGATGCATAAACATACTAAACATGTGTATATCTGAATCTTTTTGTGAATTATGTATGAATATCGTCATGTGATCTATCAATCATTTGGATGCATAGATATGCTGAGCTTGTGTATATATGAATCTTTTGAGTTGTTGATAGTGAATGATGGCTATGAATATGAACGTGTCCTGTGAACCTGAGTTTGATACGAATGTTTCCTTTTCTGTTGTATTTGTGTGTGAACTTGTTAGTATGCCTACTGTGGAGTATGTGACGTGTGGGTGTCAATGACACACCTTCTTACCGAGAAGAATTGCACCTGCTTTGTTAGGGTAGCAACGGTGCATCAGCTCTTTTTAATCTTTTTATTACTCTGTCTTCCCTCTCCCCCGCTCAACCCTTGCAGTAATGTTTGCGGCCTCAAAACAAACATAGTACTGTGTTGGTTTTTGGGCTTGATGAAAATCAAGTGCTGGTTTCTATAGGTTGGCCCGCCCAGCAAACGGGCTGCTGGTCCACCACGACGGACTGGGAGGATAAAAATACAAGTTGTATGGTGCAGAGGCAAGTAAAAAACGCTATCGAGAGCCATCCACTGAAGAAAAAAAATCGCTCCTGATGTGCTTCTTCAGTCGTGCCGCTGGCCCCCTCTTTAATCCAGTTCGCTCGGGGATATGGTATCATTTTTTCAGAGGGCGAACAAGTATTAGCTAGGCCTAGGTTTTGTATTTTAACATGCGTAGCCCACGACATATGGAGACAGTGGTTTCAACTTATTTTTTGAGGTCCATACCGGCCTATGGGCTTTTTCTTAAAGATCGGCAGCCCAATG
Source organism: Triticum dicoccoides (assembly GCF_002162155.2). Classification (NCBI taxonomy): domain Eukaryota; kingdom Viridiplantae; phylum Streptophyta; class Magnoliopsida; order Poales; family Poaceae; genus Triticum; species Triticum dicoccoides. The sequence goes on from NC_041381.1 coordinate 329,501,786, forward strand.
TATTTTTTAATAAAACGCAGGTCTCTGTTTTATTTATCTATATATAAGAATAATAATGATGTGTCCAATTTATGTTTTCCCTTCTAACCACATTATATATATTTATATTATTACTATTATCGTATATTTTATAGACTTATATATACATTATAAAAACATCCCACGTGTTATTAACTTATAAAAGTAAATGTTTAACGGAAGTTGGCAAGGAAAATCCTGGTTGTTTTTGACTCATAGGCAAGGAAAATCCTGGTGATTGCGTACAAAAGCTTGCGAAGATTTTAAGGACCAATTTAATAATAACGCGCTCATTTTTATTTTGAGAAATAACTCGCTAATTTGTTAAATATGTATATAAAAAATGTGCCTCTCCGGTTTATTGTTTGATATTAATTGCTCCATCTAACATAACATCATATATATAACGAGCCCAACTAATACGTGTATTTCAAGGAAGTGCAAATGGGCTGGGATTTCTTAGAAAATATAAATGGGCCTGATTGACGCGAAATTATTTGTTCACCTAGCCCAGCAAATGGACTGTACATTCTAGAAAACATGGGTTAAATATATGCCACATTTTTGCAGGCTGACATGTGGGCCAATAGGTCGAAGCCTATGCAGGGCGTTGTCAACTTGGTGAACAAATGATTGTGTCATCCACAACCATTGGATTTATATCCAACGGCCGGCTTGCACCTTCAATCTCTCGTCTTCTTCTTCTAGCATCGCCGGGACCGCCTGGTCCGGCCTCCGGCGGCTAGCGGCGTTGCTTAGCACGCATCGCTGCGAAGTGCTACCCCACCGCCGGCCAGGCTATCCCTCCACCCCTCGACACCTCCTGCTATTCTCCACAGACTGCAGCCCCACGCTGCAACAGAACCAGTTATAACCCTTCTCCTCCTCTCAATTTGCGACTCCACTGTCGCGTCTTCCCATCTCCGAGTCGTTCCCGTCCAGGGCCTCGCCGTCGTCCATCGCCTCGCTGCGCTCGATGCGGCGTGGTCAACAAACGAGATTCATCGGAAGAGGACTGTACGTGGAGAGCCTTACGACTGGGAAAGTTCCTCCTTATTAAGCTAGAAAAAAAATTCTCCAGCTGACAGCTGGGACCCACCGGCTGTATCTTCGCACGGAAGGAAGTGCTTCCTTGTTTTGCGAAAAAAATTATTCATCCCATTGACAGCTGGGACCCGTCAGATTTGGTGGCTGACTTGTGGGACTACTAAGTGGACGTGTACGCACGGCTTTTGTCAATTTAATCAACAAATGATTGTAGCAGCTGGACCGTTGGATGTTAATCCAACAACCGTGCTCCTTCTTCAACCTCTGTTCTTGCTCCTGTCTCCCGTGGGCGGCACCGCGGCTGTGCTGCCGCGCACCCGAACCAGTGAAGTTTCCCACTCCTCTCCATCTGTGATTCCACTGCCCCGTCTTCCCCATCTCCGGGTCATTCCAGTCTGGGTGCGCTCGGCACGGTGTGGTCAACATGTTCAACAACTGAGAGTCATCGGAAGATGACTGTACGTGAGAGGCTGACAGTGGGGACACACCACTCCCATGGATGCATGCATGTAACGGAACGCGGCGTGGTCAACGTGGTCAAGGAACGACTTCCATCGAAAGTATACCGTACGTGGAGAGTCTGATAGCTGGGTCCACGGCCGCAGCAAGTAAGTGCCTCCTTATTATGCGGAAAATAATGATTCCTCCAACTAACAGCAGGGACCCACTGGACGGGCCACCGTATTTTGCGGGAAAGAAAACGTTTGCCCCCTGAATGCTGGGACCCACCTGACCGGCCATTTCATGAAAAAAACGTTCCCCCGCTATCAGCTCTGACCCACCAGAAGTGCCTCCTTATTAAGCAGAAAAAAATGAATACTCCCCCTGCTAGCTGGGACCCACCTTGGTGGGAAGCTGACTTGTGGGCACACTAAGTTGACGGGGACGGAGAGCTTTGTCAACTTAGTCAATATGAACGATTCTAGCTGCAGTGATCGTACGATGTCCATCCAACGACCATCGTGCTTCTTCAACCTCTGGTCTTCTTGCTCCAGCCGCACAAAACAGCGCCGGTCGTGCCGCCTGCTCCTGCCTCCCGTGGCCGACTGTGATGCCGCGGAGGCCTCACCGCCCCCTACTACTCCCGCCGCTGGCCAGGCCATCCCTCCACTCACCCACACCCCCTGTTATTCTGCAGCGACGGTAGCCTCACACCACAGGCGAACGAGTGAACCCTCATACGCCTCTACATGTGGACATCCACTTTCGCGTCTTCCCCGGCTCCGCGTCGTCCCCTTCCTAGGCCTCGCCATCGTCCATCGTCGTGGTGCTCTCGGCATGGCGTGGTCAATGTGGTCAAGGACCGACTTCCATCGGAAGAGTACTATGCGTGGAGAGGCTGACAGTTGGGTCCACGGCGGCTGCAAGGAAGTGCCTCCTTATTACGCGCAAAATAATTATTCCTCCACCTGACAACAGGGACCCACCGGACGGGCCACCGTATTTCATGAAAAAAATGTTTCCCCCTGACTGCTGGTACCCACCAGCTACACATTCGCATGCAAGGAAGTGCGTCCAGGAAAAAAAAAACAATTCTCCCCCCTGACTGCTGGGACCCACCTGGTCGAAGCGTACGTAGCGTTGTCATTTTGGTCGCGAACGTGTACATACAAATATACTGGTCGATGTAGAGGCGCACACATGTCGTAGTAGAGGCACGCACGTAGCATGTACACATACATACAACGGCCAGTGTGCAAGAAAGAAAATATGGCCACGTATGTGTACATACGGGAGGGGTCTCGAACGCCTACTCGCGCATACGTATGGCCAGGGCTTGTGTACATGGCTGGGTCGGAACGGAGAAACAACATTGTCATCATGTTCATGGGGAGCCAACCGGCAGGGTCGGAACGGAATGCGTCGTCGTGTTCATCGGGAGGGCTTGGACGGAACAGGCGATGGAAACGAGGCCCGGCGTACCGCATAATGGATGAAACCGACTTTTGTTCGACTGGCTACATTCGAAACGGGGGTCCTGTTGATCGGGAGGGGTCTGGCGTACTGCAAAACAGAGGAAACGGACCTCCTACGGTCGAAACGGGGGTCCTATTAATCTGGAGGGGTGTGGCGTACCGCAAAACGGATGAAACGGACTTGTGTTTGAGCGCTACGATTGAAACGGGGGTCCTATTGATCGGGAGGGATGTGGCGTACGGCAAAACGGACGAAACAGACTTGTGTTGGAGCGCTACGGTTGAAACGGGGGTCTTGTTCATCGGGAGGGGTGTGGCGTACCGCAAAACCGGACTCCACAGGATACTGTTCATCTCTACCATCGACCTCCTCCAGCCTCCACTGGTTACCGTCGACCTCCTCCAGCCTCCACGGGTTACCGTTGACCTCCTCCAGCCTCCACGGGCTCCTATTCATCTAGCCTCCACCGCGCGCTACTCCCCAGGCCACTGTTCAACCATCCCTCCATGAGCACCCCTCCACCGTCTACTGTTCATCCAGCCCTCCACACCACGGGGTCCTATTCATC
>NC_041381.1:329505485-329531175 GCF_002162155.2 Triticum dicoccoides
CTCACTATTCATCCAATCGATCGGCTTCAGTTTGCAGCAGTAGCGAAGGAATCGCTCGATCAGGTTCAGTTAATAGCCATCGATCGATCGCTCAGGTTCAGTAATGCGTAGCCTGCAGTGCAATCACTCGGGTTCAGTTAGAGCCCAACACCTGACTCGGGTTTAGTTAGAGCCAACGCCTCGCACACACGCACGTACGTGTACGAGCGAAACACGCATCTCTCGGCCCCCGACCACCCACCTCACCCTCGCTTCTACCACGATTTTTTCCGTCATGGACGGCCCAAAGAATGTCATGCAGCTGCGTCACCGGCCCGCCCAGGACGAAAAGCCCATTTTCTGTCATGATTTTTTGTCATAAAAGTAGGAACCCACCACATCTATGCTGATACTGGGTTTTGTCATAATTATCATCATAGAAGTGTCGTATGTATGACAGAAATTTTTTTCGTTCGGCCCAATGTCACGGATGTGTGTTTTTTTGTAGTGATGACTTTATTTAGTGATGAATCCACTATTTCGGAAGAGGTTCCAATTGATTATGAGAACAAAGTTGCTATCTATGATGATTATTGTGATGACTTGTATGCTATTAGGAATAATGATAACCATGAAACTTGTCATCATGATTTTAGTTTTCAATTGGATTATGCCTCACATGATAATTATTTTGTTGAGTTTGCTCCCACTACTATTCATGAGAAGAATTTTGCTTATGTGGAGAGTAGTAAATTTTCTATGCAAGTAGACCATGAAAAGAATGCTTTAGGTGCTGGTTATATTGTTGAATTTATTCACGATGCTACTGAAAATTATTATGAGGGAGGAACATATGCTTGTAGGAATTGCAATAATATCAAGTTTCCTCTCTATGTGCTTAAAGTTTTGAAGTTATGCCTGTTTTGCCTTCCTATGCTAGTTGATTATTGTTCCCATAAGTTGTTTGCTCACAAATTCCCTATGCATAGGAAGTGGGTTAGGATTAAATGTGCTAGTCATATTCATCATTATGCTCTCTTTATGTTTCAATTCTTATCTTTTATGTGAGCATCATTGTCATCATCATGCCTAGCTAGAAAGGCATTACAGAAAAGCGCTTGTTGGGAGACAACCCAATATTTACCCCTACTGTTTTTGTGTGTCCACATGATTATGATACTATAGTAATCATGTTTTATAGTTTTTGTTTCAATAAAATGCGAAGTAAGACCTTTAGGATAGCTTACGGTGATAGTTGTGTTGATCCTGCTGAAAATCAGAAACTTTTGCGCCCAGTAAATTAGTTTTGATAATTCACAGAAACGTGCTTATGATCTGATTCTTTTTGATCTGGATTGGTACACAAATTTATTAGGACTTCCTAATTTGGTAGGATTTTTGTTGTTACATAAATATACGTTTGATACAGATTACTACAGACTATTCCGTTTTTGACAGATTCTGTTTTCTATGTGTTGTTTGCTTATTTTGATGAATTTATGAGTAGTATCGGAGGGTATGAACCATAGAGAAGTTGGAATACAGTAGATATTACACCAATATGAATTTAGAATGAGTTCATTACAGTACCTAAGTGGTGGTTTTATTTTCTTATACTAACGGAGCTTACGAGTTTTTTGTTGAGTTTTGTGTTGTGAAGTTTTCAAGTTTTGGGTAAAGATTCGATGGACTATGGAATAAGAAGTGGAAAGAGCCTAAGCTTGGGGATACCCAAGGCACCCCAAGGTAATATTAAAGGACAACCAAGAGCCTAAGCTTGGGGATGCCCTGGATGGCATCCCCTCTTTCGCCTTCGTTCATCGGTAACTTTACTTGGAGCTATATTTTTATTCACCACAAGGTATGTGTTTTGCTTGGAGCGTAATTTTCTTTTGTTAGTTTTGCTTTCTGTAATTTATAATAATGTTTTTCATCTATATTTTCAATAAAAATTTCAAGGATAGCCTTTACCATGCTTATTTTGCTAGTATACATGTTGCTGTTTGAAAACAGAAAGTTTACCGCTGTTGCAAAAGTTCCCTAGAAAAGTCAGAGAATGATATAATGTTGAAACTTTTGGCATATTGAGATCAGATAAATATTCTACAGCGTAGTAGTTTTCTCATAATTTTTTGAGTTAGGGAAGTATGATGAATCTTGCATTCTTTACAGACTATACTATTTTGGCAGATTGCTGTTATGTTTGCATTGTTTGCATATGTTTGCTTGTTTAATGATTCTATTTGAGGATAGAAGTATTAAATATGTAGAGACATTTAGTATGCAATGTTGAATAATAATTTTAGTGATTTGTTACAGTATAAAATGATAAGGCTTTTGCATTGGTTTATACTAACTTATCTCACGAGTTCTTGTTTAGTTTTATGTGGATGAAGTTTTTTTTTGAGAAATAGAGAAACTATGATATGAGAGGAATTAAGGAGACACAAAAGTTAAAGCTTGGGGATGCCCAAGGCACCCCAAGATAACATTTGAAGAAGTCTCAAGCATCTAAGCTTGTGGATGCCCCGGTAGGCACCCTACCTTTCCTCTTCAACAACTATCGGTTAGTATCGGTTGAGCCTAAGTTTTTGCTTCTTCACATGAGTTGTGATATCCTTGCAATGCCATTTTATTTTGTTTTTGCTTTGCTTGCTGTTTGAATAAAGTACTTAAGATGTGAAATTCTTTAATGAGAGAGAGTCTTCACATAGTTACATAATTATTTAGCTACTCATTGATCTTCACTTATATCTTTTTGGAGTAGCTTGTCATTTATTGTGTGCTTCACTTATATCCTATGAGTAAATGGTTGAATGGGTTGAATGTCATAAATCAGAAATTATATATGTCTCATTTGCTTATCCCATGGGGAGTAATGACTTCACATCTAAGAAGTAGAGGTTGTAAATTTATTGAAGGTTAGCAAGCATTGTATTGGTCATTTGAACAATTCATGAAAGAATATTGAAGGAAGAGAGAATTCACATATAAATATACTATCCTAGACATATTTTATAATTGTGAGCACTCATTAAGTATGAAATGCTAAAGAGTTGATGTTGGACAAGGAAGACAATGTAATGGGTTAGGTTTTCTCACATCTCAGTTAAAGTATATTGTCATGGATCATTAAAACATGTTGAACTTGCCTTTACCCCTCATGCTAGCCAAATTCCTTGCACCAAGTAGAGATACTACTTGTGCTTCCAAATATCCTTAAACCCAGTTTTGCCATGAGAGTCCACCATACCTACCTATGGATTGAGTAAGATCCTTCAAGTAAGTTGTCATCGGCGCAAGCAATAAAAATTGCTCTCTAAATATGTATGATCTATTAGTGTGAAGAAAATAAGCTTTATACGATCTTGTTATGGAAGCAATAAAAGCGACGGACTGCATAATAAAGGTCCATATACAAGTGGCAATATAAAGTGACGTTCTTTTGCATTAAGATTTTGTGCATCCAACCTTAAAAGCGCATGACAACCTCTGCTTCCCTCTGCGAAGGGCCTATGTTTTACTTTATGTCTTTTACTTTATGCAAGAGTCAAGGTGATCTTCACCTTTCCCTTTTTCATTTTATCCTTTGGCAAGCACCTCATGTTGGAAAGATCCTGATATATATATCCAATTGGATGTAAGTTTGCATGAACAATTATTGTTGACATCACCCAAAGGTGAATACGATGGGTGGCGAAATATAAGCCCCTATCTTTCTCAGTGTCCGATTAAAACTGCATAACCATAAGTATTGCGTGAGTGTTAGCAATTGTAGAAGATTATATGATAGTTGAGTATGTGGACTTTGCTAAATCAAAGCTCTGACAGACCCTTCCTAAAAATAAGATGAATTGTAATTGTTTGATGACTAAGAATGAAGTTTGCTAGTTTTCAAGAAAGTTTATGGTCTATGCTTTAACATGTGAATTGTTTGTTACTTGTTCGTGAGAAGTTTTATGAGATGAACTACTATTATGGCATATAATTATGCTAGAAAAGCTGATTGAAATTATCATTGATCAAACTTGTGCACCTGCTAGCATTCACACTTCATAAATTCTTTTATCATTTACCTACTCGAGGATGAGCAGGAATTAAGTTTGGGATGCTGATACGTTTCCAACGTATCTATAATTTATGAAGCATTCATGCTATTTTATTATCTGTTTTGAATGATTACGGGCTTTATTATACACTTTTATATTACTTTTGGGACTAACCTATTAACCGGAGGCCCAACCCATATTGCTGTTTTATTGCCTGTTTCAGTATTTTGACGAAAAGGAATATCAAACGGAGTCCATATAGAATGAAACCTTCGGGAGCGTGATTTTTGGAACGAACATGATCCGGGAGACTTGGAGTACAATACAGGGAAGCTTCGAGGACGCCAGGAGATAGGAGGGCGCGTCCACCCCCTCGGTGCGCCCCCCTGTCTCATGGGCCCCTCGAGCCTCCCCCGACCGACTTCTTTCGCCTATATATTCCCATATACCCTAAAACCATCGAATATGAAGATAGCTCGGGAGTTCCGCCGCCACAAGCCTCTGTAGCCACCGAAAACCTCTCGGGAGCCTGTTCCAGCACCCTGCTGGAGGGGGAATCCCTCATCGGTGGTCATCTTCATCATCCCGGCGCTATCCATGACGATGAGGGAGTAGTTCACCCTCGGGGCTGAGGGTATGTACCAGTAGCTATGTGTTTGATCTCTCTCTCTCTCGTGTTCTCTCTATGGCACGATCTTGATGTATCGCGAGCTTTGCTATTATAGTTGGATGTTATGATGTTTCTCCCCCCTCTAGTCTCTTGTGATGAATTGAGTTTTCCTCTTGAAGTTATCTTGTGATGAATTGAGAACACTTGATGTATGTCTTGCCGTGTTTATCTGTGGTGACAATGGGATATCACGTGATCCACTTGATGTATGTTTTGGTGATCAACTTGCGGGTTCCGCCCATGAACCTATGCATGGGGGTTGGCACACGTTTTCGTCTTGACTCTCGGGTAGAAACTTTGGGGCACTCTTTGAAGTACTTTGTGTTGGTTGAATAGATGAATCTGAGATTGTGTGATGCATATCGTGTAATCATGCCCACGGATACTTGTGGTGACAATGGAGTATCTAGGTGACATTAGGGTTTTGGTTGATTTGTGTCTTAAGGTGTTATTCTAGTATGAACTCTATGATAGATTGAACGGAAAGAATAGCTTCATGTTATTTTACTACGGACCCTTGAATAGATAAAACAGAAAGGATAACTTTGAGGTGGTTTCGTACCCTACCATAATCTCTTCGTTTGTTCTCCGCTATTAGTGGCTTTGGAGTGACTCTTTGTTGCATGTTGAGGGATAGTTATATGATCCAATTATGTTATTATTGTTGAGAGAACTTGCACTCGTGAAAGTATGAACACTATGCCTTGTTTCCTACCATTGCAATACCGTTTGTGCTCACTTTTATCATTAGTTACCTTGCTGTTTTTATATTTTCAGATTACAAATACCCATATCTACTATCCATATTGCACTTGTATCACATATCTTCGCCGAACTAGTGCACCTATACAATTCACCATTGTATTGGGTGTGTTGGGGACACAAGAGACTCTTTGTTATTTGGTTGCAGGGTTGTTTGAGAGAGACCATCTTCATCCTATGCCTCCCACGGATTGATAAACCTTAGGTCATCCACTTGAGGGAAATTTGCTACTGTCCTACAAACCTCTGCACTTGGAGGGCCAACAATGTCTACAAGAAGAAGGTTGTGTAGTAGAGATCAGCCCGCAAGAAGACGGCGACCGAGAAGCGATCCAAGGATAACGAGGACCGAAAGTCGAAGAGGGGAAGGAAGGACTGAAGTTGCTGCCGTGTCGTTGAACTAAAAATTTGCATATTTGCTTCGTGAACCATATGAATTTGCTCGTGAAACTATTTCATTAATTTGCTATGTATAAATTATTTGCTATGTATCCAACCTACCTTATTTATAGATTTGCTATGTATCGAACCTACCTTATTTATAGATTTGTGGTGTGTGCATCATATATCATACATTGTGTGCTTCATATGTCATACATATGCTATTTAAATGTTGTCTGCCAAAAATTGAAGACAAAAGAAGTTCGAAGGTGCAAAAAATGCACACTGGGCCACCCTACCACCACACACAAAGGCGGTAGGTCTGTACATCCTACCGCCATCAGACCAGGCGGTATGGTGCCTTCCCCCCACGCCCCCCTTCTGTGACCAAAAAATTGGGCAGTGCAGTGGTAGGGTTGCACACCCTACCAGCAGGGCACTCGGCGGTAGGATCCTACCGCCTAGGGCCTCGGCGGTACGGTGGGCAACCCTACCGCTGTGCTGCTTGATTTTTTGGTCATAGAAGGGGGCGTGGGGGAAGGCATCCTACCGCCAGGTCTAATGGCGGTAGGAACCCTCTCTAGGTTATATGATGAACCCTAGAACCTATATGAACCCTAGAACCTAGATGAACCCTAGGTTTAGTCTTTGTTATAGCCACATGTGATGATTTATTGTGTGAATATTGTAGATATTTGTCATCGATATAATGTAAACTATATATGCGTGTGGCTGATGATGATCGTCATGTTTGATTGCTACCTATGGACGAAACCTTTTATGTGGTCGATGACCGTTGAACTTGTTAAACTTCTTATGTTGGCTTCGTGAAACTATTTGGATGTGATCAAACTATGTTATGTGATCAAACTATGTTATTTGGTACTTGTTTCTTAGTCCGTAATGGCAAAACTAATAGGATGTGATCAAACTATGTTATGTGATCAAACTATTTGGATTTGATCAAACTTCTTATTCTATTAAATTGTGCTTATTGTTTCTTATGTCTATGACAAAAAAATTGAAGACAAAATCAATGCAGTTAACTTCATGCCACTATGATAACCTACTGCCAGGGCTCTCAGTGGTAGGTTTGTGCTGACTACCGCCATGGACTATGGCGGTAGGTCCGTAAACAGCCGTTAACGGCTTAACATTCGTCAGCCACACCTACCGCCAGAACCTGCGGCAGTAGACTGTGCAACCCTACCGCCTGAAGGTTTGGCGGTAGCAAAAGGGTCAGATCTGAAAAAACATTCAAACTGGGGTCAGATCTCGATTTTGTTTGACAAAAGGGTCAAAACATGAAATTTTGCCGTCATGCGGCAGCACACGCGTACTGATGCACGCGACAACACGAGATGGCCATGAAGCTACGTGAACATGGCGGAGACTGGTGGCAATTCAGAACGGGGGATGATGGTTGTTTTGCTGAATATTATGGCCGGGATTCGAATTGTACAGCGGGCAACAATCGTCTGGACTGAGAAGCAGGGTCAGTGCTGCTCGCAGGAGGAACAGGAGGGTCACTGCTGCCCGGGAAGAACCCCGGCGGTGGTCAGGGGAAGGAGCAGGAACGCAAGCGGCGCGTGGCAGTTTAGGGAACGCGTTTGACGGCCCGGTGGTGCTGCTGGGGTGCGGGGAGGACGGTGACCATGTCCGACGGCACTCATTGGGGACGCATGGACCGCGACGGCCATGGGAAGTGGGAGGTGGTGTGGTGGTGGAGCGCGCGCCGATGGCGGGGGCCATGGCGGCTGTGGAAGGTGGTGGTGGCGGGGTGCGTGCTTGCTGCGGGGGCCATGCCAGCTTTGAAAGGTGGGAGGTGATGGTAGCAGGGCGCGCACCGGTGGCAGAGGCTGCGGTGGCTCTGGGACGTGTTGGTGGCGTGACGCATGCCGACGGCGAGGGCTACGGCGGTTGTGGATTGGGGATCGGGTCGGGAGGTGGGGGTTGACTGAGATGTGGGCGAAGGGAACGAGTTTTTTTCTTTTTTTCCTCGTTGTCGTGTAATCGGGCCGTATATATATATATATATATATATATATATATATATATATATATATATATATATATATATATATATATAGAGAGAGAGAGAGAGAGAGAGAGAGAGAGAGAGAGAGGATCGGACCCTAACCCCTGCTGTGCTTCTACCTCAAATTCTTTCTATCCAGTCATATGCATTCTGTTGACACGTGTCGAATGTCTTTGCTGCGTCCTTGTCATCTAAAGATACAGAGGCACACATTTAAAACTGTTTTCAATGCTATATCTCTTTTTCCTGAATACCGGAGAAGCCGGAACGAGCACCCGAGAAACCAAGTGCGTGCGGGAACATGGAACAACTCTCAGTGAGTTGCATGCATGCCACATGTACGTAGATGTGAACCGCTAGTGGCACCTGCATAATTGCGCTGCGCAGCACTTGACCTTATAAATACAGACCCGCGCGGTCATTATCTCCTCTTCCACCTCGCCATCTCGCTCAAACCCCAGCGCCACCACTAGCTTGTGTCGACGTTGGAGACGAAGCGCTTAGCTACCGTGACCTCTTCGCCGCCGTCCTCACGCCGGCCGCGGACCTCGTCTTCTCCGCCGCTGCCATAGGTGTCTTCCGCCGCCAAGTTAGGACGCGGGAGATTGGACTGCTCGACATATGTTCCGACCCGTCTAGCAGTTCTTCAAGGGGTAAATAAACTCACTTTTTACCGCTTTTTCGATCTGTCAAATCCGTCCACTTCACCCAAAAGTGGTTTCTGCACTTCCAAATCGGGATATTTCTGTTTCTGAATCTCATATCTTGCAAAGTATATTCATTTATGCTTCACAACTAGTTAGATTCCTCACTTGTACTTATTCTCGGGTTCGTACAAATCTGGAACCAACTCACTTCAAATAAGTGAATGTCTTTGCACTATGAGGTCAATGTCTTCAAACTGATTTATCTGCAAATTCTTCTGAGAATGCATATGATCTCTTCCCCTTTCCTCACATCTCTAATGTTGTCACAGGTACATGTCTGTGGGAGAATCCCTTGGTTCTCATAGTTTACATCTTTCTATTTCTCAATCTCATATCTTGCAAAGTATATTCATTTATGCTTCACAACTACTTAGATTCCTCACTTGTACTTATTCTTGGATTTGTACAAATCTGGAACCAACTCACTTGAAATAAGTGAATTTCTTTGCACTATGAGGTCAATGTCTTCAAACTGATTTATCTTCAAATTCTTCAGAGAATGCATATGATCTCTTCCCCTTTCCTCGCATCTCTAATGTTGTCACAGGTACATGTCCATGGGAGAATCCCTTGGTTCTCATAGACTGCATTCATTTGCAGAATACTTACAGCATCATATTGACTCTCTTGAAGCCAGCTCTTGTTTGACAAGTCGTCGGAAGTCTTTCACTGTTTTGAAGCCTCTCTGTCTGAATATTATGTCAACTGTGAAATCTGCAAGCAAAGGTGCCAGCAACGCCGTGGCAGTACTGCACTGGACCTACCCCCAGATCTGTATGAACTTTACAAGTCTGATCCTAAGGAGAACTACAATCAGTGCAATACCAAAATTCAGTGGATCCGAAGATATTGTGGTGAGCAATGGTTCAAGTATCACTTCGTCACTCCTGAGTATGCTGAAAAGAATGCCATCAAGCGCCCGTGGGGCGATATTCTTTAAAGGAATTTACCACCCAAGACGAAGCCTGAAGCTATTGCTCAAGGCTTCTATCCGTGCATGGTCCGAGGACCTCAGCCAGAAAATGCTGACCCATCATCTTTTCGATTGTGTCGTGACGATGATCTCTTCAAGTGCAACTTTCAGTTTGCAAAGGAATCTGCTGCCAAGAACAAGAAGGCATTCGGACTCAACTTCAATCCTGGTCCGTCCGCTCCAAGGACTGATGGCACACGTGATGCCAATCCCAATGTCATCAGCCCCTTTAATGGCTTCGATGGGCTCCTCTCCCATATTGCTGTTCAGAGGGCCACAATAGAACAATCTGCTGATGATGAAGACTCTGAGGAGGCTCCTGCACCACCGAAGCAGAAAAAGAAGACAAAAGCTTCAAAGCCCTCTCCTGCTCCAGAATCTTCGACTATGAAGCCATTGAAAACTGCACCTCCTGAACTCAATGTGCAGTCTGAAGATTTATCTCATGTCTCCAAGAAGACCAAGAAGCCCAAGAAGATTTCTGGGCATGCCTTAGCCCTGCTGTCATTCTGTGCAATGAGGACAATACCATCAATCTGTAACGTGATGAAGATCTTGGAGATGAAGCTCTGGAAATGTTGATCAAGAGCAAGCAAGAGGATGAGATCTTCCAAGATCTACCTCTATTTGATACTGATATACTGAACAACTTCATTGATGAATGGTTTGAGAACCAAAGCATCAACATTGATGATCTGCAGCTGCCTGTGGACATCAGGGTGACATATCACGGAGCCATTGCCAACGAACATGCCTTAGCTTAGAAAATAGTTGAGCTAAAGAACAAGATAGACTATGAGAAGGCATATTTCAAGAAGCACATGACCAAGCTCAGTGTTGCTGATGTGCAAATATTCAAGCAAATGATGAATGACCTCAAGGCCTGGTTCAACAAGAAGCTTGAACAAGCCAAAGGCTCATACGAACGCATGAAGTATTATGCACAGAAGTGTGTGCAAGCACACAATGAGGCGGAGAAGAGAAAAACACTTGGGCATCCTGGCGATGACCCCAAGATGGCTGGCAAGAAGAGAAAGAAGTTTGTTGATGCTAAACTAAAAGCTTCAAGGCAGGGCCAACCAAGCATTGTCTTCCCTGCCAGCATGACTAGCTCAAAGCCAAAGGTTCCCTCAGCAGCTTCTGAGCAGAAGAAGACAAGGCAAGTTGAAGGCTGAATCCAGGACGAGGAAGCACAAAGACACCTCTGATTAAGCTCCCTCGAAGAAGATGAAGACAAAGGCCTCAAAGTCTTCAAGAAAAGAGTGTGCTGCTGCCCAAAGCCTCTTAACATTGAACCCATTTCTATTGCTCCACCTAACAACCGCGAGCGCCGCCTTGTGAGTCATGAGCCTATTTCCACATAGGCTCCAGAAAGTGAAGCGATTCCAGGTGTTGACCTCAACGTAGCTAAAGACATTGGTCCTGAAGACAATGTTAATGGTGATGAAGTCCTTCCTTAGCTTGAACCAGTATGGTATCATCGCTTGCTCCCACGAGCAGTGAACTCATTAGCATTGGTCGTCCTCTTACACCAGTTGCTCAAGACAACTCATGGGTAGAGCAACAATGGGACACCCCTCTACAAGATGAGATCCCCCGTACTCCACAAGCTCAAGTCACCACTCTAGTGCTTAATGATGACTACATGGAACAGACCACTCCCTGTCCAAAGGTGTCGCCAGTATTTCTTAGGCTTTGCAAAGGCCTCAGGTCTCCATGATAGGTATTCCAGAAGAGGATGTACAACACACAAGCTCAGAAGTACGTCAAGTGTTCACTGAAGCCATCCCTTCTGTGTCTTCTTCTAAGTCTGAAGCTAAAGCTGCTAAAGACATTTTGGTTGCATCAGCCAAAGAAGAGAAAGTAGAAGAGAGAGAAGCTACCCCTGCCAATGATCCAGTCCTACACGAAGAGAATGTGATTGTGCCAGACCCTCTTGTTGTTGAAGAGATGGAGGTTGAAAATAATGAGACTACTACCACCAATAACACTGAAGCCAATGACACGGTCATGGTCTAAGACAATGTGGAGCCCGAAGCCAATGTGCAGGCTGAAGACACCATTGTGCAGCCAATCACTTCATATGATGCCATTCGTCCACCAAGGTCTCATACAATGGAATGTGCATTCAATGTCACAATCAGATGACCAATCATGGTTCCATCCACTGCACCCGACCCTCAATATGATTATCACGTGGAGCTGAGGCCTTAGGTTCAGAAGCCAAAGCCAAGATTGCCAAGGCTTCCAAGTGCTACAACAACTCATGGCTCATTCAGTGTACTTATCTTTAGAGAGCACAACACATTCTTTGACAGTACCAAGAACCCATACATGAAGCCCAAGATCTCCTCTGACAGGGTTTGGAGCCATCAACAACACATCTATTACTCGTGCATTCTATACAACCAAGACCACATTTTTCTTCATAAGCGTCTGGATTGTGATGGTATTGCTGGGCTGCCATGCCTTGAAGGTGCTCTGGACTGCTTCAGAGACGTTGGGCTGCTGCTATTTGTGACTAACAAGGAGCACTGGAACGAAGAGCTCCTGCTACAGTTCTATGCCATATTGCACATTTGAGGCTACAATAGGGATCCAAAGACTTGGATCCTTGAGTGGATGACAGGTGACATTCCTCATGAAGCCAAATCTCAGGACATCATTGAGCTTACTTCCCTTCCCACTCTAGGTGAGTTGTTTGAACCTGGTTGTCAGCTTCATAAAAATGAACTACAAAGCATATTCTAGAAGCCAGACCCCAACATGAGCCAGATGCTGAACATGATGAAGCCATTGCCCCATGACGCCGAATACCCAAAGGAGTTTTTTGTTCACTACACCACGATTCTGCTTCAGGCCCGTCTGCACCGCACAACCCCAACATCGACCCTTCTCCAACATCATCTCCAACTGGGAACGAGTAGATCCTCTATGTCTTCAAACCTTTTTGGTCTTTTTTAGCGCTAGATTTGGCGGCTAGAGCAAGAAGATCAGAGATTGAAGAAACACGACGGCCGTTGGATTGACATCCAACGGTTATGTCTGCTAGAATCGTTTGTTGACGTATATAATAACTAAAAAAATCTTGCATACGCGTCAACTTAATAGGCCCACAAGTCGGACCATTCCCTCTTTTTTAATAGTATATATATAGCTCATTGCAACTTCTTATGCAATTTATTGCAGTCCGTTTGTTTTTGTTGGCCAGGGCCAGGGTTAAAAATTTAAATGAAATTTCGCATATTGCTATGGGTTCCAAACTATTTTTAATACCGAAATGTCGAGCCAGATTTAAAGTACTTTGAAGATATATTTAAATTAGGTTAAATCCCAGTAAAATAGGAATCTGAAAATGTGAAAAAATTCTGAAATTATAAAGTAATTGCCAATTTGTCATCTGTTTTTATATTTACAACCCATTTCATATTACTTTCAAGATTTGCAGGCGTCTCGAAAGAGTTGCAACCCATCAGGGCGTAGAAAAATAAGTAGGCCTGGATTGGGTATTCTTCAGAAAAAATAAACAGGGCTCATTTTCACAAAGAAAAAAATAGTTGGGCTGGTCATATGGTGAACATAAAATATAAGCCTGGGCTAGACGGGCCACAGCCCAGTTGAAACCCTACTCCGTCTCAACAATAACAAAAAAATACTGCTCGAGCAGCTACGTCCTAGGTGTCAGCCAATCTTGTGATGTTCTCTTGTCTACTGACTATATACGCTCACAATGTCGTGGGTCCCAGATGTCAGGAAACCACTAGGAGGAAGCATTTTCTTTTTCCATACGCTGACATGGTGGGCCCCTACTGTCATCCTCTCCACGTACTTCTGTCGGTTCTTGTTGTTTGTTGACCATGTTGACAACGCGAGAGGGCGGCGCCGTGGCGAGCGCACCAAAGCGCGTGGAGGACGACGGGGTGGCCTCGGACGTCGGTGTTAACGATTTAGAAGATGGTGGGGCGGCGACGCGTGCGCTGAGGTGCAGCCAACCATGGGTGGCGGAAGTAGGCGGCCCCTTCGGCGCTGGTTTGGTTTTGGCGGCTGAAGGAAGACAGGACTGAAGAAACACGACAGACTATAAAAGCAGCAGGAGTACTTAACAACCTTAACTGAAACTAGCAGGGGCACTTAACAACAATAGCTGAAAGCAGTATGAGTACTTATACAGGTTCAACCGTACAAAGCACGCCTTGAACAGTGCTACTTTGCCTACAGTTAACCAAGGGTGAGGCCGCCAAGCCCCAGGACAAGGCCCAGGCGCCACCCCGCACATCCACAACCTTCTGAAAGCGGCTTCATCTCGCCATGTGGTCAATAAATAGGATGTTCACTTTAGAGCCATGGAAAAGTAGGAACATAATCTTCTGTCCTATTCTCGAAGATGGACGGGCCTTCATTATTTGAGCCCCCATGAATAAGTATCTTTTCATCTCTAAGGCGAATGGAGTAGGTCGACATAAACATCATGTTGTGACCAAGCGCAAGTCTGACCCGACCATGGTCAGGCATCTGTATAGGAATAGTAGAACTGGGCAGTTTTTGTTTCAAGAAGATCACAACTGTAAAACTGTGTATAAGCAATAGTTTATGAACAACATATATAACAGAAAACAACTTGTATCATAAGTTTCTCGTCACAGTTGGACCTGTTCAATGAGTGCAGCAGTGGAACACATATCCCACGTGGCCTTCCACCATTGAAACGCCCCACAAGGACCTCAAGACGATCAATAAAGTATAGGAACTTGTGGATGTCATCCTAGTCAACTTCAGTGCTATTAGTAATAGCCGAGTTCTTACAGAATAACAAACGAGCAGCCTGCTTAACTCTGAAAAAACCTACATGTCCCACCAATTATAAGAAAATATTAGTTAGAAGTAGCATCTTCGTGTGAGATTTGTTGCTACTTCTAAAGTTAAATTATGATTAGTTAGACAGAATAGGTGGATTAAGAAGTAATCGAGGCAACAAGCAAGAACCAGATACAAAACTAACATGGATGAACAATTGGAACGATGTCGGGGTGGAAGATCATAGTGAAGATGAGACCAGGTTCTGCTATTTCCATCAACATTCATGCACCAACTTTCAGTCCGTAACATTTGAGAAAGTTTATCCAAGTTCGGCCATAAAAAAGCAGCGATCTTCTTGGTTCATGAACCCAACTCGGAACTTATATCCATGGCTTGTCTTCAATGTGACTCTTAAACTAGTGTATTTAGTTATGGCAAGGCCGAGCATCTTGAGTACATGTGTTCTGGTAGTGCAAATAATGCACTGCAGGAAAAATAATATGAGAACACAATGTATTCCCTATCCAAATCTTGAAATAATTTCCTTCTTCAAGTCAGTGTTGACCATCATACCAGTACCTTTTATCCAAATATAGCAATCCAAATTTCCAAATTACTCGACAGCATGTTCAAAAAACCCCACCCTCCCGTATAGAAAAGGGGATTCTAGGAACATACTGTGTGCGTTTTAAAATCCTATGTTAGGATGAGAAGGAACAAGTGTGGTGTCTCGCCGATGGCACAGAAACCTGTAGGGTTCTCGCACATTGGGCACTGCAAATGAAACACACTAGATTTAGTAGGAAGAAAAATGCATCAACGGTGGCGGCTGCCATCCTAGTATTGCCTGCGACCAAGGGACTTGGATTTATCGAGGATGGATGAAGAATTCGTACTTGGTTGTCCATGAGAAAACCCTATGCATTCGCCGAGAGGGGTTTTCTCTGAACAAGAAGACGAGGGAGAAGGGGATTCATGCCCAGTGAAATATTGCCACTTCGTCCGTCCAACTTACTGCTAAAGCTGGAAAGGTGGGGGTTTTTGTGATTTGACGGCTCATTGGGCATTACTGCGGTGCTACGACCAGGGTGTGTCTACCGTGCAGTTGCGCACTCTAATTTGGTGCATATGGTATGTGGACCCTATTGCCGGATGCCCCATATATCTGCGAAAGGAAGTAGAAAGACAGGAGTAACTAGTTACACATAAATATATTTTTGACAGAGAGATAGTCCCTTTGTAAAGCAATATAAAAACCTTTTATATCACAACTTTATACATAAGAAAAATCAAGGGGAATATATATAACATATGTAATTAAAAAAACATAGTTTTTTTAACACAATATAGACGAGTTGGTGATGATGGTGTGCCTGCCATCCTGCAATATCGGCCGCCCGATTTATATATGACGGATAGGAAGGAAAGTATGGCAATTTTGCAAAAAGGTACCCACACACCTCTCCATATTTGCAAATAAGGCTTTCCCTCATTCATCCTTTTCTCTCACAAGATAAAATACTCATACAAATGCATCTTGATGTTATGTGCAACGCACGGGCATTATGCGGGTTCAGCTGAGAATATAATACTCAGACAGGCTCATGATTCTGGACTTTGGGCCACAGTCCGGTGGGCCTGCATGTTTGGGGGCCCATGTGTTCTACCTCAGTGCTTTTCATACTGCAAGCGATCGGTATGGTGCTGGTTTTAGATGTTGTCGCTAGGCGAATCCACAAAATTGAATAAAGCATGACAACTATGGAATGAAATCGAACGACAGTTCCTAACCAGCAATGAGAGTTGCAATTCTATCAACGATATACCATGTGATAAATAACACTGTCGTACTACTTATACACACAGGACACTTGTTTCACCATGCCAGATTATTACATCAAAATCTCTCGGAGGATAGATCAGTTCGGTAGTTGCGCGCTGCTACTAAAGAATTTCAAAGTTGATTTGGACCAGCTCTCCTTGCCGAGAAAGTTCGATTTTGACATCATCCCCTACCGCAAAATATGATTTAGATTTGAACCTTGACCATCCTTTAGCATCAATCATCATGCGACTATCATTTGTACTTATGGTATATTGAGCAGGTTCATTCACACCAAGGCTGCACATAGTAAGAGAAGCTTCGCCATGGTCACCCGGATTGTTGAACGACTCCCTTGTTGCTCTAGGAATTCTCTGTTTGCAAACAAGAAGACATACACAAACAGTTAGATCAACACAGTGAATCATGTGAAAGAACATGGAAAGAAAAAAGAACGGA
Organism: Triticum dicoccoides; assembly: GCF_002162155.2. NCBI lineage: Eukaryota > Viridiplantae > Streptophyta > Magnoliopsida > Poales > Poaceae > Triticum > Triticum dicoccoides. The sequence goes on from NC_041381.1 coordinate 329,522,123, forward strand.
GCACTTGAGCGACCAATGCTTACCAAGAAGGTGGACATGTCAGTTTTTGTAAGGAATTTAGTATATGACTGCGAACTGTAGCCCAGCCTGTTGCAGGTGCAAATGCTCGTTCAGTTGCTGCTGCACGGGCCGGAGTAGATGCAAGTGCAAGTGTTGGTGCAGGTGCCGAAGTTGTTGCTAGTGCCCATGCCAGTGCGTCTGGTAGTGCCGCTGCTGCTACTGGAGATGATGCTCCTTGTCCAGCCGGTGCTAGTGTCGGAGCAGGTGCTGGTGTTGATGCCCGATCCTATGGTAGATCAGCCTGATCCACTTACGTTGTCAGTGCTAGAGCAACTGTCGGTGCTCGATTCGTGCTGAAGGTGGTACCGATGTGTGAGACAGCGGCGATCGTGTATGGTCTGCTATGATCAGCTTTCTAACTTGACTAGTCTCCGTGACCGTGATCCAGGTTTTTTCTTCATTTCTTTTAAACACGAGAAGGACAAATTGTGGAGTTTTTGTTAAACCAAACAGTAGTTCATCATAGGGATTCAGCTTGTACTCAGACAACAGACTGATCCAACTTTTTCCAGTAATATAAGTGATGGACAGTGCCTTCGTTACTGACACGACATAAGAAGTGAAACCTGCAAAAACAGCCATCATAGAGCAAACCAAACGGTTTATTCTATGATGAATGTCACATGGGAAAACCTGCATCGTAAAATTGCAGGAAAAGAAAGAAAACATGATGTTAAATCAATAAGATTTAGACAGTAAATCAATAAGATTTACTTGATGTGACACGAGTGAATCCTTACCAGGAAATCACTATGTTGAAGTACTAAACAGAAGATTGATCGTCCAACTACGGGTGGCATGCAGGGCCCCCACCTACTCCCACAAGCAGGACAGTCCAAAGGTCGTGACAAATTGTATGGACCGAACATCCATGGGACTGGAAATCCTCGTGGGTGCGATAAACCCTGCAATACATACAGATATTGGAGTGTAACCATAATTGATAAACCGTCCTCACAAAAAAGATGATCTAGATACTTCAAAATATACAGACTGAATTGAGTGCACAGACGTTAACATAGACTGTTCTTAGGACTCACCACACACCAAAAGCGGCATTACTAAACAATACAGGGTTCACAAACAAAAATCAAGTACTGAATAATAGTACTTACTATAGACAAGCAAAGTTGCACTAATTAAACTCTGCAGACTATTTCTTGCCATCGACCTATGGGATGAACCCCGCGTAACTGACTAGGCCATGGACTTAGTGAGAGATGTCTACCTGCACCATCACCATCTCGTCAACCTTGGAGAACCTAACAGTGTGGTCTTTCCACTACTAGGAAAAGGCCTGCTAGTGGCGCACATGTTTTGGCTACTAATGGCGCACTACAGGTGCGCCACTAGCATCACGCCATTAGTAATTAATACTAATGGTGTATCTGGTATACTAATGGTGCACCACAACAGGTGCGCCACTAGCATCACGCCATTAGTAATTAATACTCCCAGGGGGCCATATTTACCCATGTACTCTGGCTTACTAATGGCGCACTTGTAGATGATGCGCCACTAGTGTGCTTATTGCAGTGCGCCACTAAAGTGCAGAGTTGTGCGCCACTAGTATGAATATTAGAGATTATTATTTTTTCTTTTCTGATATTTGCATAGGTTACAAAACATATTACTGCATAGAATATAGACAGCACAACATATAAACAGTAGATTTATCGAATACAATAGAAGATTAGTCTCCGAATACAATTCATCATATTAGTCTCCGAATTTAAAATACCGAACATAGTTAGAACATTACAAGTCTCGAGACCGCGAGTAGTGAGTTTGTCTTCACATTACAAGTCGATATCGATCATCTAAACTACCATCACATAGAAGAGAGCTGCAGTCGTCATGATGAGCATCATCGCGATGAAACTGGTCTTCATCCGGTTCCTCCAACGCTCCCTCCTCTCTCCCGCTAGATAGCGCGCGTATCTAACTTCCCCCTCCGCCCTAGTGGTGTACCCTTTGTAACTGTTACCACTAAAATGGTGAAGCTGTCTCCGACACTCCTCCTAGTCGTCGTAGACTCCGGGAACCTTACCCTTGTACACGACATACGATGGGATCTCTATGCACTAGCCAAACAAAACGTTAGTAGCAATTCACAGACAATACATAAGCAATATATAAGTATGCAACAAAAGGATCGGAAGAGAAAAGCAACACATTAATAGCACGATTCATGGCCCTACTAATAAATAGCATCGATTACATATAAGTTGAACGACTGTCCAAATGAAAGAGACATACAAGTTCATTAAAGTTCAATATTACAACATGAGCCAATCGACATTTCAGAACTACATAGCATCACTACTTTTGACTCGACTCAGGGACCGAAGTGTGGATGAAGCCGCCGTCTTTCGTGATGGTCATGAAATGCAGGCGTTGTCAGCCTGCATTTGTAGCATTGTTTCTATCTCACTGTTGGACGGTTGATATCTAAGGTAGAACTGCCCCGAGGTACAAAGGACATCTTGATGGATGATTTCCGCAAACTCCGACTGGATGCGATAGAATTCTTGTCTGATGTCCGCGTCCTGGATTGCCGACAAGTGTGTGGCCCAATCTTTGAGATTATTTGGTAGCAGAAGGTGATTATGGTCCCATACGATCGCCCGCATGTGATGGAGGGCATAGTAGGCATCCTTCTGACTGCCATGCGGCTGCTTGACGCAGGGGAACATCGTATTGTGGGTGAACACATGCTTGCAGTACCTACGAATTGTCCTGCTGAAGGTTCCTCCAGATCTAGCGTAGCCGGGAAGAACATCATCAAGAACTTTCTTGATATTTGTGTAGTCTTTCTTCGAATGACGGTCTGAGTCGAAATACGTGGACATGGAATATTTCGGGCATAAGAGGATGAGTGTGCAATGTGTGTCACTGCACAAAACATGGAATGTTAGAAAAAAAGAACAATCGAAATCAAAGAAATCATATGTTACGCGGCGGTGAGGGGATGACTTACTCAGGAAAGTAAGGCCCGAGGAAGTTATCCTTAGCTGGGTTTGCCAGAATAACACCTTCGAGGTTTGAACTCGCGACTTGCCGGTCCCCAGCGCTGCCCAAGATCTTGGCACACATGTAGAAGGGGTCGACTATCACGATGTCCGGGGTCTTGTCTCTAATGATCCGCAGCTCCATACTTAGTGAAAATAGCCGAACGAAGGTGTAGTGCAGCGGATGAAGGTTAAACATAGCAAAGATGTCATCAAACCACAGGACGATCGTACCCCCGATGGTGCTATCCACAAAGCCCTTGCCCTCTGGCACCTTGGCCACGAAAACCTGGTATGCCACATCATTCTCAGAGAGATGACGCTTCTCCAAAGAAAGAACACTGTCATGCAGACTCCGCATTGCACCGGTTGCAACATTGAGCAGATTAGTCGGTAGCATCGGCCTACCCGCCACATGCACCCTCCTCGAGATATCCTTTGGTGAAGGTGGCTCGTCCTGCGCACGGATCGTACTCGGTGCCGGCTGGCTCGCACCGCCCTTGTTATTCTTTCGTTTCCGTCCCTTCTTCTTCTGCTGTAATGGGATCGAGTTCTGCTCAGAGACCTCCTTCTTGAGTGTGTTGGGGCGGATAATATTTCACACCTCGGTTATCTGAGGCTCGGTGAAGGCAGCAGCTGGAGGCGTCTCCTGAGAACTGAATGCCAGACGACGCCTGTTGCAATTGGGTTTCTCCGCGGTACCAGCTAGATCGCGGTGGTCTTTTGCAGGGTTGGGTTCTTGAGAAGGAGGCCCCAAGAATTCGTCACCGTACCCATGTTCGGCAAAGTACTTATCGATCTTGGTAAATGTACCGTCGTCGTCGTCGTCCGGATCCTGTGCCATATGCATGTCCAGATCCTGTGCCATATGCATGTCCGGCATGTCCGGTAGCGTTGCGGCGGTCTTGCCATGGCTTGGCGCCGGCACGACTAGCGGTGTTGTCTGTGGGGTGGTGTCCCCCGCCCCCAAACGAATCTGGCTCTTCGGCCAAAGTAGGGGCCAGCTTATGCAGGCGCTGAGGGTCATCACATCATCTTCGTCCGCCCCAGCGGGTCGAAATGGAGGTAACAAGTCATCGCAGCCTGGCAGCACCTGAACCAGTTCAACCATATAGACGGTGGGTGGCATCGGATTACCTTGGAACCCGGGTTGCCCGATTGAATGACTCTTCCCTTGGCGACATCGATCAACTCGCTGCCCACGAAGTGCAGGAGAGTGCATGGAATGTCGGCGTTGGCGCCCTGCGAAAACATGTAGGGCGTCAGGGATGCCCAGTGAAAGGCAAGGAGATGAAGTCATCAGCCGAGAGGCTTAGTTACCGTGATGGCATCGAGGTTGGCTAATGTCGAGGCACCGCCAACGGCAGGCGTGCAAGTGACGGAGGGGCTGCTTGCTGCCGAGGTGCCAGCCGGCGTATTCTTCGCACACCCGGGTGCATTAAGCTCCAATGCCCGTGCCGGCGCCAGAGACACAAATACTGCCTCCGCCGGAGACACCAATGGCGCCGCCTACGTGGTGGGCGAGTTGCTGGCCATGAAGCTGGGAACCGGGGGCCGCCCTTGTTGGCCGCCCGCAATCCACGCCTGCAGCCCCTCAATCAAGGTAGGCACAATGGTGGTGAGCGTCATTCCCAGTTGGTGTTGCACTTGCTCTTGGACCATCTCCGAAATCCGCGCCACTTGTGCCTTGAGTTCTTGAACCTCGCGCGACTGGCTTTCCGAGCTGGTCTTTCTCTCCTTTCGCCCACCAGCGTTATAGTATGATGACCATTTCGTGGACAAGCCTTTTCCGGCCACACGACCAGCTGACGATGGCTTACTGAACTTATCCTTGTTTTTCATTACGTTCAATGCCCTACTTAAAGTGATGTCCCAAGGGGAGCTCTGAGACGACCCCCCTCTACTACTTTCAGTGTCCTGCAAAAGGAATGTGAACCATTTAGAAATTTGGCTTCATTAATTAGAATGCAACCATATGGAGCTAATTACGCAGGGGTGTATTCCTTACTAGAACACGCTCAAGCGCCTTGGTCATCGCATCCGTGGTAAGCTCCTTTGTTACTGGGTCCTCCTTGTACCGGGCCGTGACATAGTTCCTGGTTTGCTTGTCACTTTATTTCTCGAAGCGGGGCGGTAGGCCTTGCTCGGCACGCTCCACATCCTCCTTGTCCCATATAGGTTCCGCCACTCTGTAACCGCCGGGACCGAGTTGGTGGACCCCTAAGTTCAAGTCCCGCATATCTTTCCCCCACTGACTTGATTCCACGGTTGCGCTGCTCTCGCATTTGATCTTGAACTCCTTGTAGTCATCTTCGCTGATCAAAGGATTTTTCGCCTTGATCTTCTCATAACTATCACCTTTGTAAATCATTCTCTTGACCGCGCTTCTCCAAGTAGATAGGGCCGTGCTCATCTTCGTGAGGGCGGCACTCTTCACTTTATTCCCTAAGAGGCGTGTGTTTGCGACGTCACCGGGGAACTTGTATCATTCGTGCAGCTTCGTGAAGAGGAGGCTGCGCAAATTCCCTCTGTCAGGATGCCTTCGGTTCTCGGTGTTGATCGAGATGGTGCTCCAGAGAATGCACCCGAGCTGAACTGCGTACCCCTTGACTAATTCTTTGGGCACCGTTGGATGCCCCTTGGAGCACACTTCAGTAAATTCCTCCTAGACGGTGCCGAGCACGTTCAGGCGCCGGTCCTTCCGTTGCCTCTTCGGTTGGCTGCCATCTATGCGTGGGCCACCATCATCAGTGGTGGCATCCTCGATCGCACCATTAGTGGTGTCAACCCCGACGCCACTAGGGATTGTGTAGTCAAGATCGGTGTCTTCCACGGCGTCCTCATAGCGGTGAGGTTCTTCCTCCATCTCCTGGGACAGCTCCCAGAATTGCTTGCCCGAACCGCCGGCCTCATCGTTGTGGGCCATGTTTCGCTCTAAATAGGAAAAAAATTGGTCAAAAATTTGGTTATTGTCAAGGAACAAGATCATGGTCTCATCATTTAGGGTTTGTCGACACCGAGGCATCCTAAAAGCTAAGCTTTTATCATTTAGGTTTTATCGACGCCGAGGCACCCTAAAAGCCTAAGCTTTCATCATTTAGGTTTTTATCAACACCGAGGCACCCTAAAAGCCAAGGTTTTATAATTTAGGGTTTGTCGACGCTGAGGCACCCTAAATGCTATGTTAAGTTTTCATCATTTAGGGTTTGTTGATGCCGAGGCACCCTAGGTTGACTGATATATATGGGTATCTTCTAATAATATACCCTATCAAGAAAAGGGAAGGAGAACTCTAAGTTGGGCCTAATCACTTGGCTCTATTGCCACCTATGGTTTAATGCAGCAAGAATAAAGGGGCAGTTGATCCTACTTAATTAAGTACTAAGATACCCCGGCCCATGCATTAGTCGCAAGTACCCCATATGTCCTATTTTTAGCAAAGTCATGCTAAAATTCATGGAAAATTTCAGCATGACCTTTGCTGAAAATAGGACATATGGAGTACCTGAATTTGCCGGAACGGAAGTTAATCGACATTCCGGCAAACCCAAGGGCCTCTCGGGGTACCTGCAAAATCATTATCCCTGCATAATGAAGTCGCCAATGGGTCATTTCAGAAGATCACAAGTAGCATCATCACAAGTACAACATCATCACAAGTACAACAGCAGCAGCAGTGAATACAGGCATAACAGCAGCAGCAGCAGGTTTATTCTTCTTCTTCATAAACACTAATTGTCTAATTGAGCAATACAGCGATAGTGTGAACAAATAAAAACACAAACTACACCTACATATTTGGGTACCTCTATGGTAGGAACATGCCATGCTCTGCCTAGAGCTACTGTAGCACGATGAACCCCTCAAACGATATACTATGAGAACCCAGGGACCATATAAACATCTAAATTTATATGTACTGAGCATTCATGGTAGTTCTAGCTACAACATCAAAATCAAAGAGAGATAGGTCAGACAACTTTGCTGTCAAAAGCAAAGGTACTTAGGATTTAATAAGGTGGATAATTTGTGCAAAAACGGAATGTTTCAGACTATAGTGTTGCCTCGTTTTATTAACTGCTGCCAACAACACAAGTAAAACGCAAAGATAATCAAGGGCTTGAATGTTACTAGTGAGGCCAGTCCCCCATGCTAAGCCAATTCCACCATTTTACAAGCTAAGACTCAAACCACATTGGTGGTAACTACTCACTAGGTATCTAAATAATCCAAGAGAATATTTTACTGCCACAACAATGCTCTATCTTCTGCTATGTTGCTAATCATGTCATGAAAGTAAAACATTTCAAAGTCCATATGTTACACCACATGTGAGTCGCAGATCAAGTGCTTGTAACATCTTCATATCCCAATGAGCTAGAGATACATAAAACTGCACTAGAACAAAAATTAGGATATGCTGACTCAAAGTACATCGTATACATGTGCATAGAAAGGTATATGGTCCAGAAAATGGAATCATTCTCAGGACAAGGACCTTTGGTTCTTGCTGGTTATGATAATCCAAGAGAACACTAGGCTAATGAATAAATGTCGTATATTCTGGCACGTTACTAATGCATAAGAAAATATATAGAAGTAACTAGAGTCTAGAGCACTGGACATAAGAAAGGCATTTGCTTCTTCAATCAATAGAGCACAGTGCAGCCAGTAGCATAAGATTTACAGAAAAATGACGGCAAAACTGTCAAAATCAAAGGTACTTAGGATTTAAGGTGGATAATTTGTGCAAAAAAAATAAGGAATGTTTCAGACTATAGTGTTGCCTCGTTTAATTCACTACAGTCAACAACACAAGTAAAACACAAAGAGAATCGAGGGCTTGAATGTTACTAGTGAGGCCAGTCCCCCCTTTTAAGCCAATTCCACCATTTTACAAGCTAAAACTCAATCGAGGGCATTCATGGCAGTTCAAGTTACAACATCAAAGTCAAGTAGAATCAACATCAAAACCAATTATGGTAGCCAGAACTAGAAAGTAACAAACGTCTAACATCCATATAACTCATGATGGCGCAAAAAGTTCAAATGGTGAGTAGCTTAGCTTGGCATGTCTCAGACTCATTTGTGCACTGGTAACTAGTTTTTTACAGCAACCAACAACAACATATGACCAGGGAGCTGCCTGCATATTTCTAAAAGAGAAGGAAAATTTTGTTTGCTCGTAAACTTGCTGGAGGCTACAAAACTAATGCAAGTTGTCGCTGTTCTACACACACTTAATTCCAATTCATGACCATTTCAAGTTAAATGTTCTTCCTGTCTTCCAGGCCCATCTAAGCATGTCCGTCCACTCAATAACTCTGCGACTACTTCTAATGGAGGAGAGGAGGAACAACAGAGGTGGCTACTCACATCTGCTTCTGGTGGGTGTTGAGGTAGGACTTCTTGCAGTACTCGGAGGCAGAGTAGAGCTGCGGCCGCAGGTTCTTGGGCCCCTGCATCAAGCATGGCCACAACGCGTCAAGAAGGGGAACAGGCCGGATCCCCGAAAGGTCCTAAAACAATTTATAGCTTAAAAAAGATGAACAGGGAGTTGGAAGAGAGAGGATGACTCACCATGGAGGAGTGGAGGACTGGATGATCTGCAGCTTCGGAATGGAGGCACCGTGGGCAGCCGGTGCAGAGGGGCACGGCAGCGGCTTCCCTTTGTCCCGGTTGCGGCAGAGGGCAGAGGGGCAGATGGGCCGTGAAGGAAGCTAGGCTGCGGCGGGAGTGGGTCCCGGCGGCGGCGAGGACCGAGACGGCGAGGCGGGGCCGACGGCGGCACTGGAACCCTAGCACTAGCCCTGGTCGAGTTCGAGCCGAGCGAAGGAGGTTTGTTCTCCTGTTCGGTCGGAGCACCTCGTCGGAGCGGGCGCGGCGGTCGTCGGAGCGGGCGCAAGGGTCGTCGGAGCGGGTGTGGAGCGGGCGCGGGGGTCGTCGGAGCGGGCACGGGGGTCGTCGGAGCGGGTGTGGCGA
>NC_041381.1:329531389-329534857 GCF_002162155.2 Triticum dicoccoides
AGGGGAGGGTGCGGGGGGTCGTCGGCGGCGGTGGAGCGGGGGAGGGTGCGGGGGGTCGTCGGCGGCGAGGAGGGTCTGGCGAGGGAGGAAAGCGATCTAGATGGAGGGGGATCTGGCGCGGGGGGTGCGCCATAAGTAACTTATTATTATTATTTTCAGTTGCGTCTAATAATTTTTTAGAAAATGACGATGAAATTTGAAAACATTTATGAATTTTAAAAAATATTATCAAATTTGTTATTTCAAAATATTTATGAATATGAAAAAATATCATCAAATTTGTTATTTGAAAATATCATCAAATTTGTTATTTAAAAATATCATCAATATTTTTTTGGATTTTTAGTTGCATTCATTTGTGAATTGGTAAAACATTTATGAATATGAAAAAAATATCATCAACTTTAAAAAAATATTCATGAATTCAAAAAGTGCCCATGAAATTTAAAAATATTCATGAGCTCAAAAAATATTACCAAATTCAATACTTCTTGTGAGTTAGAAATTTAATACCATAATAAACATAAATAAATATTCATGAGGACACTAGAACAGAAGAAATATCATTTCAATATGTCAAAATACAATCGAGAAATGAAGGCTACAATTTAAATACAATCGATCTTAGCTAGCTATCTGTTCACAATCTTCTTGCCCTTATTTTTCGCAAATGGAGTTCTTCTCTTGAACGGACGTCCGTTAGGTAGGGTGGTCCTACTTCTTCTTGTGGTGTATGCTGGTACTTCATCATCGTCGTCATGTTCCATCTTCGGGTCACCGTACTTGTTGAAGTCTTGCTCATTGGCGACTCCATCCATTCAGATGATCTTCCTTTTGCCTCTCCTCACGACAACACGATTGGTCTTTGACGGGTCGGTAATGAAGAAGAATTGGTCCACTTGGGAAGCCAATACCAATGGCTCATTTTTCGCGGTGACATTTGCACCCGCGGTCTTGGATTTGGCTTTGGGTATAACCATGGTGGTGAAATACCGGTCTTATTTTAGGACGCTCTTGGCCCATCTAACATGGAACATCGGGACCTTCTCTCCAGCGTAGCTCAGCTCCCAGATCTCCTTGATCCTTCCGTAGTATCTGTCCTTGTCGTTACCGGTGTAGGATACCATTGTTACCCCGGAGTTCTCATAATCATCACTCTTCATGTCCTTTCCCTCGGTGTAGAATGTGTAGCCGTTGATATCGTACGCCTCATACGTCATCAGGTTGTGCTCGGCGCCCTTTGACAAGGCGAATATGAGTTGTTCTTCCACAGAAGAATCCTCATGTAAAGGGTACTACAGAAGCTTCTGTTTGAACCAACGCATGAAACATGAGTTCTGCTCTTTGATTATATCTCCATCCGTCCACTGTTGGCCTTGGTCATTGTACGTCTTCGCAATAAAGGTTTTGTGCTCTACCACCCAAGGATCGACCACGTCTATGTGTTGTAGTGCGACTAGGTTTGCTCTTTCAAAGTCGGCGAGCCGACCCTCAAAGTCGACATGCATTTCGCGTCAACCCTCACGGTGACCCCATCCAGCGAGCCTGCCTAGGTGCCTGTTGATGGGCAGACCAATGGGGTTCTCGATGCCTAGATAATTCGTGTAGTAGGAGATGCACTGTTCAGTCAGAAAGCCCCTGGCTATGCTTCCCTCTGGACGTTACATGTTGCGGACGTATCCTTTGATGACACCATTCATCCTTTCAAACGGCATTATGTTGTGCAGGAACGTCGGCCCGAGTTGGATGACATCCTCCACGATATGGACTAGTAGATGCACCATAACGTCGAAGAATGCGGGCGGGAAGTACATCTCAAGCTTGCATAGTATCACCACGATCTCTTCCTATAGCCTTCTGAGTTGCTTCACGCCAACCGACTTCCAAGAGATGACGTCGAAAAAGTTTCATAGGCCAAATAGAGTTTCACAGACGTGCGCGTCCATGATCCCACGGATTGCAACTAGAAGTGTCAACGTCATCAGCACGTGACAGTCGTGAGACCTCATCCCCCTGAACTTCTTCTTCACTAAGTCTAGGTATCTGCTTATCTTCCCCGCATAACCGTAAGGAAGTTTTACTCCTACGAGGCAGGTGAAAAACTGATCGATCTCCTCCTGACTTCGAGTGAAGCACGCAGGAGGGAAGTCATTTCCGGTCTTCTTGGCATTTTTGCCTTTGCGACGACTTTCCGTGTCCTGCTTCGCCTCATCATCATCATCATTAGAGTGAAGCTCCTCCCTGATGCCCATTGATTTCAAGTCTGCCCTTGCTTTCGGCCCATCTTTGGTCCTCTCTAGCATGTTGAGCAGGGTACCAAGCAGACTCTCTCACACGTTCTTCGTGATATGCATGACATCAAGGTTGTGAGGCACACGGTGGATCTTACAGTACGACAAGTCCCAGAAAATAGACCTCGTTTTCCATACCTTCAGCAGCGGCTTTGGCGCCTTTTGCTTCTTTCCCGGCTCTGGCGCCTTTTGCTTCTTTCCCGGCAGTGGGCAATCTTTCCAATTTTTCAATAGCTCGTCTATTTCCTCGCCGCTCCTCGTACACGGGCGTCTTCGGGGTTTGGTTTCACCATCGTACAGATCCTTGCGTTTCCTCCATGAGTCATCGTCGCGAAGCCACCTTCGACGTCCCATGAACATGGTTTTCGAAGAGCCGGGACCTCTATCTAGATGGCGATACGTTGTGTCATCCATGCACCTAACGCATCCAGAAAATCCGTGGACCACCTGCCACGCGACATATCCGTAATCGAGATAACCGTGCACCGTCGTGAGCAGTGCGGCTCTCATAGGGAAATATTCTTTCTCTGCGGCATCCCACGTATTGGCTGGCGTTTTCCACAACGTGTCTAGCTCCTCTTTCAGCAGCCCCAGATACACATGTCGTTCCCTGGTTGTTTCAGCCCTTCAATTAGCATACTCATGTGAATGTACTTCCTCTTCATGCACAACAAGGGGGGAAGGTTGTACATCCGTGACATTTTGGGCCGAACGAATTTTTTTTCTGTCATACATATGAAACTTCTATGACGATAATTGTGACAAAACCTAGTATCATCATTGCTGTGGTGGGCTCCTACTTCTATGACAGAAAATGGGCTTTTCATCCTGGGCGGGCCGGAGGCGCAGCTGCATTACATTCTTTGGGCCGTCCATGACGGAAAAAACCATGGTAGAAGCGAGGGGGAGGAAAATTTCGGGGAGTTGCCGGTTACGGTGGGAGGTCGGGGGCCGAGCGATGCGCGTTTCTCTCATACACGTATGCACGTGTGTGCGAGGCGTTGGCTCTAACTGAACCCGAGCGAGGCGTTGGGCTCTAACTGAACCCGAGCGATTGCACTGCAGGCTACGCGTTACTGAACCCGAGCGATCGATCGATGGCTGTTAACTGAACCCGATGGAGCGATTCCTTCGCTACTGCTGCTAACTGAAGCCGATCGATTGTCTGAACAGTGAG
>NC_041381.1:329535208-329587762 GCF_002162155.2 Triticum dicoccoides
TGAACAGTAGATGGTGGAGGGGTGGCCGTGGGGGGTGGTTGAACAGGACCCCGTGGTTTGGAGGGCTGGATGAATAGTAGACGGTGGAGGGGTGCCCGTGGAGGGGTGGTTGAACAGTAGCCGGTGGAGTAGCGCGTGGTGGAGGCTGGATGAACAGGAGCCCGTGCAGGCTGGAGGAGGTTGATGGTAGCCCGTGGAGGCTGGAGGAGGTCGACGGTGGAGATGAACAGTATCCCATGGAGCCCCGTTTTGCGGTACGCCACACCCCTCCCTGATGAACAGGACCCCCGTTTCGACCGTAGCACTCCAACACAAGTCCGTTTCGTCCGTTTTGCGGTATGCCACACCCCTACCGATCAACATGACCCCCGTTTCGACCGTAGGAGGTCTGTTTCGTCCGTTTTGCGATACGCCACACCCTCCCGATCAATAGGACCCCCATTTCGACCGTAGGAGGTCCGTTTCCTCCGTTTTGCGGTACGCCACACCCCTCCCGATCAACAGGACCCTGTTCCGAACGTAGGAGGTCTGTTTCCTCCATTGTGTGGTACGCCAGGCCTCGTTTCCATCGCCTGTTCCGTCCAAGCCCTCCCGATGAACACGACCACGCATTCCGTTCCGACCTAGCCGGTTGGCTCCCCATGAACACAACGACGACGTTGTTTCTCCGTTCCGACCCAGCCATGTACATATGCGCGAGTAGGCATTCGAGACCCCGCCCGTATGTACACATACGTGGCCGTATTTTCTTCCTTGCACCCTTGTTGCTGTACGTACGTGTACATGCTACGTGCGTGCCTCTTCTACGACACGTGCGCGCCTCTACAATGACCAGTATGTACGTACATGTTCGCGACCAGGATGACAACGCTACGTACGCTTCGACCAGGTGGGTCTCGACTGTCAGACACTTCCTTGCCTGCGAAGATGTAGCTGGTGGGTCCCAGCAGTCAGGGGCGCGAATCGTTTTTTTTGTTTTTTTGCCCGGACGCACTTCCTTGCATGCGAAGGTGTAGCTGGTGGGTCCCAGCAGTCAGGGGGGCGAATCGTTTTTTTTTGCCCGGACGCACTTCCTTGCGTGCGAAGATGAAGCTGGTGGCTCCCAGTAGTCAGGGGGAAACGTTTTTTCCATGAAATACAGTGGCCTGTCCGGTAGGTCCCAGCTGTTAGGTGGAGGAATCATTATTTTCCGCGTAATAAGGAAGCACTTCCTTGCTGCGGCCATGGACCCAGCTGTCAGCCTCTCAACGTACTGTCCACGTCCGATGGAATTCGTTCCTTGACCACGTTGACCATGCCGCGCCGAGAGCACCACGGCGGTGGACGACGGCGAGGCCTAGGAAGGGGACGACGGGGAGCCGGGGAAGACGCGACAGTGGAAGCCCGCGTGGAGAGGAGTCCGAGGGTTCACTGGTTCGGCTGCGGTGTGAGGCTGCCGTCGCCGTAGGGCCTGGCCAGCGGTGGGAATAGTAGGGGGCGGTGAGGCCTCCGCGGCAGCACAGCCGGCCACGGGAGGCAGGAGCATGCGGCATGACCGGCGCTACTTTGGGCGGCTGGAGCAAGAAGACCACAGGTTGAAGAAGCACTACGGCCGTTGGATGGACATCATACGGTCACTGGAGCTAGAATCGTTCATATTGACTAAAGTTGACAAAGGCCCCCGTCCCAGTCAACTTAGTAGGCCCACAAGTCAGCCTCCCACCATGGTGGGTCCCAGATAGCAGGGGGAGTATTCATTTTTTTGTGCGTAATAAGGAGGCACTTCCGGTGGGTCTGAGCTGACAGCGGAAGGAACGTTTTTTTCGTGAAATACGCTAGCCCGTCTAGTGGGTCCCAGCAGTCAGGGAGGAAACGTTTTTTTTGCGAAATAAGGTGGCCCGTCCGATGGGTCCCTGCTGTCAGGTGGAGGAATAAATATTTTGCGCGTAATAAGGAGGCACTTCCTTGCGGCCGCCTGGACCCACCTGTCAGCCTCTCCACGTATAGTACTCTTCTGATGGAAGTCGGTCGTTGACCACGTTGACCACGCCGCGCCGAGAGCACCAGGGCGGTGGTCTGGACGACGGCGAGGCCTAGGAAGGGGACGACGTGGAGCCGGGGAAGACGCAGTAGTGGAAGCCCGCGCGGAGAGGAGTACAAGGGTTCACTGGTTCGGCTGCGGTGTCAGGCTGCCGTCGCCGCAGAATAACATGGGGTGTGGGTGAGTAGAGGGATGGTCTGGCCAGCGGTGGGAGTAGTACGGGGCGCTGAGGCCTCCGCGGCATCACAACCGACCATGGGAGGCAGGAGCATGCGACACGACAAGCGCTGCTTTGGGCGGCTGGAGCAAGAAGACCAGAGGTTGAAGAAGCACTACGTCCGTTGGATAGACATCGTACGATCACTACAGCTTGAACCGACTAAGTTTTTTTTGAGCGATTAAACCAAGCTTTATTCAGAAAATTCCACATGGTGTGGGATACAACGCTGATCATGGGATTGGCCTAGCCACTGGTGGCGCCCCGGTCCCAGTGAAAAAGCATGTTTGGCTAAACTATGTGCCTCTACATTGACGACACGAGATTCAAAAGTAAATGTAAAGCTAAGTAAAGAAGATATAGCCCATTTGCGATTTGTAAGAATGTACAGCCCATTTAACTAAGTTTATATTGACTAAGTTGACAAAGCCCTTGGTACGCGTCAACTTAGTAGGCCCACAGCTCGGATTTGGCAGAGAACATATAGCCCATTTGCGATTTGTCACCCATTTTAAAATTCTAATGGAATTTACTACAGCCCATTTACAGTTTGTTAAAAGTACAGCCCAACTTCTAGCTAGGTCAATGATTAATAATTTCAAACAACCGCTCAAAATAGAATTCAAAAAAAAAATTCCCACATTTTGATGGGATCCGAAATATTTTTATCCGAAATTTATAGTCAGGTTAAATATAATTTCAAAATAAAGTTGTATTATGTTAAAATCCAACGAAATATTGCGCGCGCAACAAGTAATGAAATTAAAATTTCCAAATTCCAAAAATAATATATTTTTCAAACTAATTACGTGTTTGGTGCATAGTACTTTCCCAGTTATTATAATTACATCCCAAATTTTATTTTTTAAAGCCCATTTTCTTGTTAAGCCTAATGCATAGCTCCAAGGAAACTTTGCAGCCCAGCGGGGCGGATAACAAGTTAACCCGGATATTGTGTACAACTGCCGGCCCAGTTGCATTGCTGATGTTGAAAAAAAAGGCCTGTGTAGTACAGTACAACCTAACATGGTTACTCAGCCCACATTCAGCGACACCGGAAAGGCCCAAACAAGGCTTCTGTACAACTTTTTGAAGTCACTAAGCTCAATTACTAACTTAAGAAAAAAATTAGATTGTAGTGGAACCTAATTAAAAGCTGTCATGAGCAAATAAATAATTCAATAGGTCCCACTTGTGCGTGTGCGCGCGCGTGTGTGTGTGTGTGTGAGAGAGAGAGAGAGAGAGAGAGACCCATTGGTCGATGCTCGTAAATACATCTTTCAGCCATATGCATTGCTGATGCTCAGTAAAAACTTATATAGTTGACACAATCATATAGAACATCATAGCACACTAAACTTGCATACAAAAATTTCACGCAGGCGGCATAATCAGGATGGAAGCAGTGGATTGCTATGGGAAGGGCTATGTTGAAACCAACAAAGTCGTACATAACGGTTCATCATCTTTATAAATGACGGGGAAATATCTTGAATGTTGTGCAAAGAAAACAGACAGACAACACAATAAGTTCTGCTAGCACATTAAGTTGACGTACAGCCCTTTGTAAAAAAAGTTCAGGTACAAAATTAGAATAGGTCACAATCAAATGTACTGGCATATCAGTGCTTCAGACCCATAGCTCGGATTTAACTAGTACTATCTGACAAGATTCAGTTGTTACCTCAAATTAGAGCACATCCAGGCAGCCAGCCCTGCCTCTTCTCCCAAAGAAGCAGTGGCCTCCGCCGCGCGATGGAGTAGGCCCTGTGCCATCCGTCGTTCCGAGCAACACGGGGAAAGTCTGACGTTGACTACTGTAATGGACGTCTTCGATGGACCCTGGCACCAGAGGCGGCAGCAGGACTTCGATTGATGGATTGACCACTTCTTTGACATGGACGAACACTTGATACAGGTACATCCCTAACGTGGTCCGCGGCGGCCTTGGTGGCGACGAATAGTACAACCCCGGTTCCTGCACCGGTATCTCAACACCAATCACCTTCGGTATGGTGGATGGCTTCTTCATCCATGCCATAACCGTCAGAGCCCAGCTGTCTGGAGGAACAAACATACTTACGAGCTCACCTCCAAGGTCGTTGATAAGCTCGTTCGTGGACTCGATGTTCCAAGCACGTCGAGGTATGCCGTGGAAGGTAAGCTCTGTTGAAAACTCAAGCTCAGAGGGCACTGAGCCCCATCCTGGGTGCCACCGATCAAAGCTCACCAGCGCGCCATCGCAGAACAAACGCCGGGAAGATTCGAACACACGACTGCAGTCGAAAGTTTTCCGGAACCTGACGAAGAAATCAGCCGGTGGCGGACAGACTTCGACGAGCAAGTCACTTATTTGGATGCCGTGCTCAATGCCAAGAGCTTTGACAAGGTCGTCCGGCGAGATGGGAGGCCGGTGGCCGTTGATGGTTACCATCAGCACTTTGCCGGCAAACTGGTCGTCAAGCGCCACCATGCCACTGTTGAGCGACAGCATGCAGTGACCGAAGGCAGGACGGACCTCAAGATCTCTGGCTCGGAGATCCTCGTTGACCGGCGACATGATAGTGCGCTTGAGTACAGGGAGTGCAGGAGGGGGATTTGGGGGAACTGGAGTAGGAATCGATATTCCAGAGGTGGGGGAGGGGCGGGAGACTGGGGATGAAAAGGTAGCATGAATTTTGAGCACGTGCCAATATGCTCTCGGCGCGCAAGCACACGAAAACACCGGTGGCGCCCACATGTCGGCCTAAGAGTCCTTATTCTTTCTTTTTTGGAGAGACCGACCTTTTTTCAGGATCTTTTGAGAGCCCGGCCTGAGAGTCATAATTGACCTGTTTGGCATTGCGTTACTACTCGGCCCATATTCAACGACACCTCACTGGCCAAACAAGTGTACATCATCGAAAAGACTGTGAGCTCAAATTATATAACTTGAAAAAAGGAGATATACTTTTAACACTGAAGAATGGTGATGCCCTCATTTAGCCCACCAGTAGTTCGAGACAATAAACAATTCAAAACAACGATATATACACCATTCAAACACTGACTAGTGACTACTACTGACATAAACAGCAAGACATGATAGTTCATAAGAAGTCTTGCTACACCACCAAAACGCACCCATCTGCAGCGCTCAGACTCTCGTGATCCAGACGAGAATGACATTCTAAACAGAAGCAACTATTACATAGAAAGAGTGACATAGACGAGGATGACCAAATGACAAGGAATATGCATAACAAAAGAAAGAACTACCCATCCAGAATCAGCAGCAAAGACAACAAAGTCCTTCGAAGAGATGATCCAACACCATCATAATTTGCAGCCCCGCTTCAGCGACCAGTGATCCGGAGACACCAGTACTCCACCCTTTCAATGCAACAGCCCAATTACCTATCAACCTCAAGGCTTGAACCACATCACTGCATGTCGTAATTGAGACATCCAAGGATCAAAGTTAATCCGGATGCCTTTGTCATTCTCACCTTCTTTTGGCTGCAGGCTGTATCGTTGACAATCAGGGGAGTTTACTCCCGAACTCCTAGGGCTCGCCGTGTAGACAGTTTTCCATAGCAAACAGAGCCTCTCTGCCATCAAGGTCCTTGCCAACGGTGATCTCCTGGTTAATCAGATAATTGAGTCCGAGAAACAGAGAGTGTGAACCAAGGCTGTTTACCTGCCTCCAACTAAAAAATACTAAAGGCCCCAACAAGTTGGTATCCTGCTCATAAACGTAACAGCCGCTGTCCGGATACTCACGTATTACATGGTGCTTGTATACAATGGGGTTTTTGCAATATAACTTTTCCGGCTCATGTGTCCGAATGATCATCAGTCTTTTGTCGTCGTCTGATCGAGCGAGGAACCAGTTGTGCTTCCCTATTTTTGGCAAAGGTGGTATGATTACAAAGGGAAGTAACTGTAGGGACACTGCATCATATCAAAAAGGATAGGCATTGTTAATGTAAGATCAGCATTGTTTAGAGTATGAGTAGGATAATGCAAGAAACAACATTGATATGTCCCTGTTGGAACTGGTAGGAAAATACAGGGAAATGTATACTAGGTTCGAAAATATAGATTCTTCACAGGAAACTACCATGTCATGCATGTTATGTAATCATGTTCTGTCCTCACAAACAAATTCTTCAAGATAACTAACAGACCATGCATTGTTATATACTCGTGTTCTGTGGGCAAAAAATTTGTGAGGATATTATTCTAGCCATTGATTGCTGGAGGGCGAATATAGGTATGTGCACATGGTAAGCATTGCATGATTTCACTACTTCCAAATATAGAGTTCTCCATATGCACATTTACTTCCCTAATGTATGAATAGATGAAACCAACAGTGTGGTGCATGTTTCTACATCTTGAAAATGAGGAAACTAACATGGCCATTGATACACACTCATATTTAGTAGTAGTATATAGATTACTGTAAAATAAGGATAATATCCATATATTCCTAACCGTTTGATTATTCAGGGTACAAATTGGCTCTAATGACATGGTCACAATCACATGAATTAACTCATTCCAAATATAGCTGATTTACGGCGTCTCTAATACATTGCCATAGTTCTACTCAAATTCTGCTCAAACAGGGATATGCCAATCATCACAAAAAGTTCAAACAGTGTCATGGCGTCATCATTAACATGAGATGGAAACAACTTACACGCGCCGTCCCAGCAATACGTGGTGCCATCTGCTTTGTCGATCGCGTAGATGATGCCATTGTGTTCAATAGCATCACAGAAGTGTGTATCAGCTTTGACGATGATCCACTGCGAGCCGAGTTGTCTCCAGCTAAAGAAGGCACCGGCGTAAAGATAGGCGAGTCCGTGGTCGAACAAGGCAATTAGCTTGAAGTCTGCGTAATTCGCATGTTGTGTGGGCACTTGGCAGATTACAATCTTCTGCAAAACAAGGTCCGTCCAACTGACATAGTAATCTAGATGACTTGGACCGCGATGGTAATACTCTATATAATCCAATGGAGGAAGGATAATCTCATGGGAGGCCTAGAAGTTCATGAGCACCAACTTTTTACCGTCTTCTCTGAAGGCGCCGACCCAGTACATACCTGCCAAGAAGTTTCGGGCGATGGTGATCGGATCGATGTCGAGGGAAATGATGTACGAGGACACACTACATACTTGCAAAGAAGTTTCGGCTAATGGAGATCGAATTGAAGTCGAGGGGCATAATGCACGCCTCTGTATCATGGTGAGCCAATCTCGCAAGACCAGATAGCAGCAAGGAGGGTGTCTTGAAAAGCTTAGGCCTCACTTCGTCGATGGCCGTGTGCATGTCCCTCGAGCATGCAGCCAGCCGTAGGGCGGTCAACATATCCATACACGAACAACAGATGTCGAGGATGTCACTGGGGAGATTGCTCCAATCGCGGCTCATATGGATGCTGTGCGGTTCGCGTTCGGCCATGGTGGAGTTTGGAAGGGGGCTTGATTTACGGGGGAGAAGGATGTTGGTGCTGGAGCGGCTAGTGAGGGAATAGTGGTACTGGGGGAGGCGAGTAAGGCGACGATACACGGGGGCACAGTGAGATGGAGACGGAGACAGAGAAGGAGATGGAGATGGAGTGGTGCTATGGGAGCGGAGAGGGAGACGAGGCGAGGCGCCAATGTGTTGTACAGCGGCGGTGATAGACTGCACAGTGCACAGGGTGAGGCTGACTTTGGTAACCCGAACACGCCACCTCGCCTGGACTACTGTCAGGCGCAGGGTGTTGTCACTTCACTGTGAGGACCAGATGAATAGTATTTTGACCGTCAAGTGTACCACAGTTGTACTACTACTACTACTACTACTACTACTACTAGTAGGGACATGAGTGCTCCAGTAGTGTATAGCGGAAATATGTCTCCCGTGCTAGCATGCCTGTTCACTTCATCGTTCAGGTATCATCCATATTGCGAGCAGAACCAAATTCTTGTGCATGCCCAATCAACGCCCTGCCACAATGCATGCAGTGGTTGTTCTGGTGCATCAAGGACGGCATGCAGATCGTTCCGCACTTGAGAAGAGGAAAAATGGAAAGGTGAACGCGGCAGCAGAGGAAGAGAACGCTGGCTAATGAGGCTGGGAGGGGATCGAGCAGGAAGTTAATGCTCCACGCCTAAAGGTTTTGGGAAAACCTGATTTTCATAAGGTGACTTATACTCACCTAAACGAAGGGAGTATTCCTTAACCAGAGAATATTGTGTCTCCCACCCACGCGCTCAAAAAAAAGCTACGACACATTTTTTTATCTGTTTGCATAGGTCCCACCTATCAGGAAGGATGGGCACGTACACGAACAGGTACGACTCCTTAGTCTACCCTTATAGCCTTTTCATTTAGTCTACCTAGCCGTCTAATCAACTGCCTGCAGGCCACTTCTCCCATTTACTTCTCCATCGGGAACCGATTCGCCTCGGCTTCTTCACCTCCCCTTCGTCTTCATTTGCATCCAAACTCCACTGCGTTCACATTGTTTTAACCTCTTTAAATAATCATCTACTACTTTAGTTAGACTAGCCATCTAATCCTAATTCTCCAAACCAAAGCCCTCCGTTCCAGCGGTTCCAAATTGCGAAAGAGATTGAGATGCAGGTTTTTAGCGTCCAACATATCCTCGTCGAAGGCTCGATGCGCATAGTTTCCACCTTCACCGTCCACCCAAGGGCTGTTTGGCAGTGGATCAACAATGTATCCAACTCCCTCAAAAAGGTAGAAACGAGGGTCATCGGTCTCGATGCAGAGTACACTGAGCGTGCCCCTGGGAAGATCCAGTACGCCGCCGTCCTTCAGCTGTGCCTCGAAGATGATGTTTTCGTGTACCGCATCATACACTCGCCCTCAATACCAGGTGAGCTTCATGATTTCTTGTCTCGGGAGGACGCATACTTCTATGGGGCAGCCATCGAAGGGGACAAACAGAAGCTGGAGCCGTACAACCTTGATTTGAAAAGCATCGCTGACCTACAAACCAGAATCAAAATTCCTGTAGAAGATTGTTCTAAATAGACACCATCCCTATTCGACATAGCAATTTTTGTGCTCGGTACAAATCTTCAGAAGGGTGACCAGACGGTGGCACTAAGGTCGTCTGGATGGGATAATTATCCCTTGACGTACGAGCGGATAAAATATGCTGCCCTCGATGCCTGTGTGAGTTTTGAGATAACTGCAAGGTCCAAAGAGCTTGTTGCGAAGCCGTCTCCCACAGAGAATGAGAACAAGAAGATGAAGAAGAAGAACAAGAAGAAGAAGAAGAAAACGCTGCACCAGCAGGAGGGCATTATGGATGGATGAACTATTTCCTCTCTTGTAAAAAAAATTATTCCCTCTTGGTGTATATTGATATAGATGGACTATTTCGATGGTGTGCATGTCTTTGGAACAGAGTAGTAGCGTGGGTCCGCTTGACTATAAGGAACTATTTATCTGCATCCAGTGATCGGTATGCAGTGCATGTGTCCGTAGACATGACAACTTGTCCATGGAAGTTCAACTACGACGACCATCATGCTTCATCTCGCGATTCCCATGACGCCTCTCCAACCCAGGGCACCACGCCCCCCGACGTGCGCCTCACCCCTCTCGGCTGCACCGCCCCTCTGCCTTTGTGTGCATGACATGTGGGCCACCTAAAATGCGGCGAGCATCAAGTTTCTACCACAGCCACCCGTGATTCCCACGATGCCGCTCGAACCCATGAAACCACACGTCCCCCGACCTGCGGCTCACCCCTCTTGGCCCCACTGCCCCTCTGCCTTCGGGAGCATTACATGTGGACCAGTCACCTATCTGGTCCACAGACAACATGGTCCGCCTTTGACCGCCATGTGCAAGGTTCGTGCTATCTTATTCAATCTCACCGTGGTTCCATCGTACCAATTCATGCGGTGGCCCATTGCATGGATGATCCCAATGTTGGACAAGGAACAGTGTCACCATTGTAAATGTTGTGCAAATTGATGTTGGTACCCTCCCGTACATATGCAAGCCAATCTCCACTCGCACCGAGCCTAGCCTGTGAAACAGTGAGCAGGGAGAGAATTAGGAAATGGACACGGAAGTAGTCTTTAGAATGCATTTACTACGTGATCAAACTCATCTTACCTGCTCATCGGAGGAAATCCGAGTGCCCCTCAACGTCGACATCTCAAGGGGCGTCAACTTGCAACTACGGCCACGCCGCGCTAGAGAGACCACCAAGGAAACATCCTCGTGCGTTCCATGGAACATCAAGATGCATTTGTATGAGTAGTTTATCTTATGAGAGAAAAGGATGAATGAGGGAAGGCCTATAGAGATAGATATGGACACTACTACTACCAAAGTGCTGGCCCGTGCGTTGCAATGGATCCAAACTAGTACAATAATACTTGTTCACGTGCTTGAAATATAAACACTCTAGTTTTGATATACATGTGTCAGCAGACACGACAGCTTGTCCATGGAAGTTGAACCACGACGACCATCACGTTTCTTGTTTCTAGTCTTCTACCACTGCCACACCCACACGCGATTCCCACGATGCCGCTCCAACCCACGGCACGACGTCCCCCGATGTGGACATGGATCCTCTGACGTGGCTATCACTGCCTTGCCCTGCCTTTCCTTTGCAGATAGGTGGGACCCACGCTTATTGGTCCCACATATCAGTGACAGAATGGTAGGATTGTTCGTGCCCCTCATCCCTCTCGGCCCCACCGCTCATTTGCCTTTGTGTGCATGACATGCGGGCCAGCTGAACTGCGGAGACCATTAACTTTCTACCACAGACACACCCGATTGGACGCGGTTTGCCTGCTCCACTGTTGTGCTCTGATCTGTACTCCCGCACCATCAAATTTTCATCCAGCAGCTGTGACACATTTCGTCCCGGGCATCAATCCTCAGCTGGAGTACTTATGTACTACAGGTAGTACCCGCCGGTGTGGCCATCTACGCCTCGTAACGCCCCGATGCCCAACTGTGGGACCCTCGCCACGGCCACGCCACCACCGGCCGGTTCATCTCGAACGAGTAAGTCGTGAACCACGCCACCACCATGAGAATGACATGTGGGCCAGCCGCATTTAAGGTCCGCATGTCATTGACTCATAGGCCGGGCACTAAGCCACTGAAGTTCGGTCCCGTGGGCCCCGAGAGGGAATTGTAACTCCTGCGGCAGGCCTTGTGGTGCTCCCGCAGTACGAGCTCGTGCCAGAACTAGAATTTGTTTCTTACTAGTACTACCAACTGGAGTAGTACTAGTAAGGTACACGTGCATTGCACGCATGAGATTCTGGTGGTTTGTGTATTATGCTTCTACATGTGGAGTTTTCTGGATTCTAACATGTGGCAAAATCTTGTGGAATGTAAGGTTAGGCAAGTTTGATTAACTTAGGTGAGTGTTTGGTTCAAGCAACACCTTAGGCAAGCCACACTAAGGCCCCACATTACATACACACAAAAAACGTGGCAAGATTCCCTTAGGCTTGCCAACTTGTGGCTCTCATTTTGAAGAACTAATAACTTTGCCTAAGCTTAGTTGTGGCAAAGTTAGTCATGAATTAAGTTCAACCATGGAGTCTTCTAGATTATACATGTGGCAGAATCTGGTGGATGATATCCAACGACCAGTAGTGCTCGGATTTGCCATCTTTGTACCGTCGGATTGGCTTCATCCAACGACCAACTTTCAAAGTTTTTCACACACTATATAGGGGGTATAGATATAGATGTGCCGGTCCGTTGCAATGGATCCAAAGTATATCTATTTAGTGGAGTGCACTCTAAACTCATTATCTATTTATTTTTCTATAACCTTCCGTAGCCATGCAACCAAGCCACATAAGCTTCATGGGTGCCCCCCACATCATATTATTCATACTACGTTGATTGAAAAAAAGATAAATCACCCAAAACAAGATCTTCCCGTTTTTTGTTCCTACGATGTTGTGCCGTGCACGTACCTACTAGTTGTATAGTGGTACTAATAGTAATATAGTATTAGGAGTACAAACTTGGTACTAGTAGGAGTAGTACTAGTACGGAATGCTCCTACTCTATCAACGAGCCCCGTTTGACACCAAATTTCTTGGCTTCCGTGCAACAGCTAGATCTTCCCCTCGTTTCTGTTTTCCAACCCGGCGGCGGGTGGGGTGTCAGTTTGCTCAACGGCGGTCCCACATGAAAGTGAAAATGCTAGGCAACACGCCTTCCCTAAACTATGTGTCATGCTGGACGGGCCGTGTTGTACTCCCGATTCTCGGGCGTGTGGGGGTGCAACGCGAACGCGGCATGCCTTTCCCTTTTACTAGCAATGTGCCCGTGCGTTGCGATGGATCCAATGTAGTAGAATAGTAGTATTTGTGCACAAACTTGAAAGAAATCACTATTGTTTTGATATACTCCTAATATATTACTCCCGCCGTACCTAAATATTTGTCTTTTCTGAGATTTCAAATGGACTATCACATACGGATTATATAGACATATTCTAGTGTTTCTAGCAAGATGCCCGCGCGTTGCACGAAGTTAATGGAAAAGGTAAGCAAAACTTATAAATTGACGGATGGAGTACTAGTACAGTGATGCATATAATTAAGCTAAGGGATCACACATGTCGGTATTGACTGGAACGAGAATACAACAGCATAATAAGAATTAAGGCCACGATGATGCGATCGCAGTGGTGGTTATAGAAGGCAAGAAGAAAGATGGATCCACGAACGTACGACCTCCTCCTCCTCAAGTTAGTGCGCCGGGCCACCGACCGGCGGCTAAGGAGCGGCGGCTTTCGTGGCGAGGTCGAGGTGCTTCTCAGCAAAAGCATCCAAGGCTTCCAGCCGGTTGAGGAAGGCCAATGTCGTAGCGTCCTCACTGGCCTTGTAGATACCTATGTACAAGATTTGCTCGTACACGTGGATGTGTAGGTCGACGAATTCTTGCAGGGCAAGGCGCCTTGCAGCGAGCGCGACCTCCAGGTGGACATTCTTCGTGGCGTCGGCTAGCAGTCGCAGGGCTACCAGTGCTTGAAAGATGTTCCGGCCATGGAGGTCGATTAGGGTGGCAGGCAATGAGGAGCCCGGGCGTGCGGGCTGGCGGAGTACGGCGATGTCGTCCGCGAGCTTCTTGAGGATGGTGAACTTGTTGTGGCAACAATCATCTGGTCCAACTGAGAGTCGTAGTTGGCGTCGACGGCGGCCATCCACCAGCCGGGCTCCAACACTGTCTGGAGATGATCCTCGGTGCCATGCCGCAGGCCGGCGTCGTGGACCATCTGGCGGAGCCGCTGGCCGCTCACGCGCATCGCCGCCATGGGTCTGGAGTGAGCTCTTTTGCGCTTAGTGTAGGTGCTTAGGCAAATGCTTAGGTGCGTACGATGTGGTAGATGCATTGGAATGGAGGGGCGCCTTTATATGAGGGCAATGAGGGCAAACTGCGTTGCATTCACATCGTGCAGCCTCTTTTCCCGGACCTCCTCCAATTACTTCCCTCATGCATTAATTGAAGGAGGATGCAATGGCCGTTCAACATATCGGGAACCGCTACTCCCTTCCTCGTCTGCATTAAAGCCGTATCGGGAACTGCACCGCCTGCTGTCAAATTGAATACTCCCTCCGTCTAGGTGAGTATTAAGTCATCTTACGAAAACCAAATAGTAAACACATAGGCGTGGTGCATTAACTCTCATGTTGTTTCTTATTTTTTGACATAAATAGAGGAATGACTTGTATGCTTTTAATGACTTGAGACTATCAAACATGACATGAAGTGGTCAGTTCGTTGCACAAGAACAAATACAACCCACGTCAGCAGACACGCATCTTATAGCAACACATCCAATGGCTATAAAAGATGAATGAGACCAAATTATATCTTATCTAGATGAGTTCTAGCAAAACTGTATTAATAATACTTAGGCTGGTCATAGTGGGGAGTAACTTAGACTTGTGGTAACATGTACATGTTACTAGTCTATGTTACTACCTCTATAGTGCATAGTATCATAGATTAGTATCGTAGGTGGTCTCATTTATTGCCATGCATGACACATAGTAGCATCGCATTTATTATGTAACGGTATCTACCTATGTTACTATAACCATCTTTCTCTTCTTTGCCTGCCACATAAGCATGTTTGCGAGTCCCAAGTGCATGTTACTACTTATGTTACCCCCACTATGGCCGGCCTTAGTACTCCTGCGCCATGTATCATATATTAGTATCATGTAGTACTTTATTTATTGCCATGTATGACACATATTTCACGAGCGCTCTCTATATGTACCACCTTTTTTTTAATTTGAAGTTTTGCTCCATGGCGCAATCCATCGATACTACTACTATACAAAAGTGGAGTATATACATTTTTTAAAAGGCTAGAGGCCGGGGCAGTCTAACTCGGTCGGTTTCACGAGAGTCGAGGGCCTTTGTGATGTGACGGCTCATTAATGATGTCAAATCGAATAGTACTGCGCCGCCCGCTGCATGCCCTGTGCCTCCATTAAACCCCTCCGTTAAACCCGCATGCAAACCGAGAATCCTACTCCGGCCCCACGTCCGTTCATGAGCGGGCCGGAATTAAACGCAACACCGGCCGAGCTCCTCCCATCCGCCCTCAGTTTAAACGAGGCCAGATGCCGGCCAAGCTCCAACCGTCCGCCCTCTATTTACACGAGGCCAGACAAACAGCGGGCAAGAATCGCACCCCTCCGCCGCTCCCCCATCTCCTCCTTCACCATTTTCTCCACCCTTCCGATGGCTTCCGATGAGTCGTTCTCCGGCATACTACCCGGCTGGGTGGCCCGCCGAGCCCTCCGGATACGGGCGAGGCTGCTCGGTGCTGCACCAACCTCGCTTGGCCCGACGGAGCCAGTTGCCGCCCCAAGCAGGCGCGTGGTTCAGCAACTCGCTGCTCCAGTTCAGCTCGATGAGGAGTGGCGAGTTGCTCCACGCCGGCACCGCTGCGAGCACGCCGGTACCAGTGTCTGCGGTGGCTGCGCCTCCCGTGTCTGTGGGCGCGCCTCGCGTGCCTGCGGCAGCGCCATGTAGGCAGAGACAGAAGCCGGGTGCGTGGAGAGCGATGAGTTGCTGGCCAGCTTCTCCGTGTCTGCCGCCATCATCGAGGAGAAGTAGAACACGGGAGGCCGTCGCCGCTTGGCACCCATGAAGGCCACCGCCGAGGCGACGACCGCGGATTCAGGTGGTTTCCTTGCTGCTTCGTCTCTTCCGAGGACCTTCGTCGACCCCGCAAGTGTCTGACAGACATGAGAATGACAAAGGGATCCGCGGGCGGCCATTTAGAACTAAAATAAGTCTAGATATATCCATTTCTAGGACAAGTATTTCCGGACGGAGGGAGAATTAATTATACAAGAGAGCCGGATTGGCACCTCTTAGTTCATGTAAATGTAATGAAATCCATCATGTTTATATGAAGATCCGGCTTTTTTATACAAAATCCTTCATGCTTATTTGAAATCAGTCCGTGTTTGCACGAATTTCATTTGGTTGGTTAGAGTTGTAAAAATGTATGCCGCTGGCGTTTGATGTCGTCCTCCGCGGAAGAAAGCGGGAGGAAATTTGCCGGCTGCCGTTGGAGATGCTCTTTATGCTGGAAATAATAGAGTGACATCCAATCCATTTGAGTTAATTGCCTGTATGATTTTCCCTCTATAAAAAGTTAATTGCATGTACAGTGTACACATGACTTGCAGGGTGGCTACAGCTTCGTACAGAAAGTTAAAAAGAAACAAGTCCATCCTTAATATTCTAAGTACTCTGTGGGTTCCACTGTCAGTATAGTAGTGAAAGAAGTACATATGAAATAAGTAGAGTGTCGGTGTACTAGAGTAGGGGTACCCTAGTATCCCGAACTTGTGCACGGGCAGTTGCAGCACCCCGCGGCAGGGCTCGCCAGGTCACCGCCAAGACCCTCCGTGGCTCTTCAGAAGACAAGACCCCGGCAAGAGGAGTTTGCCGGGAAGCCATTCAAGAACAAAGTATTCAAGACGAGAAGACAAGGCCCCGGCAAGAGGAGCTTGCCGGGAAGGCCAACCAAGACATCTCAAGAACACTCGCCGCGACACACCACGCGTCCCGGCAAGGCTCGATGAGCGGCAAGCTCTCGGGCCCGACAAGCTAGCGCCCGCGGCAAGATGCTTGCCGGGGCAAGCGGTCGCTCCGCGCCTAGGCTCCAGCACACCCGCCAACGTGTCGCCCTGGGACCCTTCCAGGCACGCGTGGCGGAAGGTTGTGCAGCCAGCGGTGCGTGGTGGCCAGCGGCGCTGACACGAAGAAGCCATCGTGGCGAACGGTGGCGCTCCTAACGGTCGCTTTTTGCACTGATTAGGCGATTCCGACGGGCATTCAATGCCCTTGTCCCCTGTCGTCAGGGTTAGGTAGGATACACTGTGGCTACAGTAGAGGTAGCTGTACCTACCGCATTCTTTTTCCATTTTTACCCCTCTAGCCTACGTTGCCACTTGTTGGTGACCCCTTTGAACGTATAAAAGGAGGCCCATGCGCAACGTAGAGGGGGTTCGACTCATTCGAAGCTCTCACGCTCGGTCTGGTAGCGTTCATCGCTCCCGAGCACGAACACTGAATATACAAAACAAGCAACAGTAGGAGTGTTATCTCTCCGGAGAGCTCCGAAGCTGGGTAAACTGCTCGTGCGTACTGCCTCGATCCGCTCTTCGCGTGGCCTCCGCCCTCTGCCGAACCAAAAGGGGCTCGGTCCCCATAGGTGTTCACGGATCAGTTTCCCCGACATCTTTGGCGCGCCAGGTAGGGGGCGTCGAGTTCGTGTGAACCCGATCCGGCGTGCGCACGAGCTAAATCTTCATCGTCTTAATCAACATGCCACCGAAGAAGAAGGCTTCGGGGGCAGCAACTCCGTCTGCGTCGCTTCCACCGCCTCCGGAGCAAGCGGACGGTGGAGTGGACGCCGGCGGAAGAACGGGCGCCGACGAGGGAGCTCATAGCGCTGCCAGGTCCAAGGACAAGGCGGCACAGACCTCGGCGTCCGTACGCGCACCGCGCCCGTCTCAGGAGGCGCGGGAACAATAGCGTCATGGCGTACGCAGCGCCACACGCCCGCTGGATCAAGACCTGGCTGGTGGTTCGCGCGGCGTCCAAGACCAGCATGCGCGCCGGCATGCTGGCCCCAGCGAAGCGCGGTCGCCTGGGCGGGATAGTGCTCCTTCTAACCTAGTTAGGAGTCCGAGCATATCTCGTTCCTCGCACCGCTCGCCGATGCCGCCCACCACGCTAGCAAAAGCCTTGGCGCGGGCCCAACTGCTTCTAGACTACCCTCCGACGGCGGACAAGACCGACGAATGGAGGGCCATGATCCAGAGCCTCATCGGCTTCGCCAACGGCGACACCGCGCGGCAACCAAGCGCTTCACTGCCGCGGCAAGACTGCCGGACGCGAGCCGATGGCAACAGGACGGATGGAGGTGCAACTTCCATGCACTCTCCGCCAAGAAGGCCAAGATCGCCGACTCGCCGGATCCACCCCGACAGCGGCTCCACCACGTCGTCAGATCCACGAGCTCGTCGCGACCAGCGCCAAGTTCTGCACGAACGGCAACAAGAGGACGCTCGTACCCGCATCGAGCGTCGAAGAGAAGCGCGGCGTCAATCTGACCAGCGCGCTGGGCCCACTGTCGACATGCACGCGCCGGGGGAACCAGGCGACTTGCCGTACGCGGTGGGTTGCCCTGCGTTCACCCATGAGCTGCGGCAGGTCCAGTGGCCCAGCAAGAAGAACTTCAATCCAGATGTACCAGAGAAGTACGACGGCAAGTCGCATCCGTCGGAGTTCCTCAGCATCTACACCATCGCGGTGCAGGCTGCCGGGGGGCGAGACGACAAGATCCTTGCCAACTACTTCCCACTGGTGCTCAAGCCCAACGTCAGATCCTGGCTCATGCACTTGCCGGACAACTCCATTTCTTCTTGGGCAGATCTGTGCCATCAGTTTGTCGGCGCTTTTACAGGCGGTCACAAGCCACATGGCCAAGAGAGCGACCTTCATCTACTCGCCCAGAAGGAAGGAGAGTCCCTGCGCAAGTTCATTCAAAGGTTCAGCCGCGTACAGCACAACATCCCAGACGTCCACCCTGCCGCGGTCATTAGCGCGTTTCATCAGAACGTGCGAAACCGCAGGATGAGGGAGGAGATGGCGATGTGCAAGATCAGGGATGTCAGCGAGCTTTACGCCCTGTCCGACAAGTGTGCACGTGGTGAAGAGGGGAGGAGGCTCCCCGGAGAGGATACAGGAGCAGGAGGATCAGACAGTGAAGATGCCACCCCGGCAAGGAAAGGTCGGCGGCGGAATAACAGAAGGAAGAAGGGCAAAGAAGTGCTAGCTGTCGAGCAGACCGGCAACGGAGGTGGCGCCAAGGAAACTAAGGATGGTGGCTCCGGCAAGGAGACCCACCCTGTGGCAGCCGCCGACAAGCAGGACAGCTCCGGCAAGCAGTATTGCAAGATCCACCGTACCAAGGGCCACGATCTCCAGAGTTGCAAGAAGGTTGAGCAGCTTGTCGAGCTGCAAAAAGCTGAGTACGAGCGACGCGACAAGGAGAAGGCCCAGGAAGGTGTTGGAGGAGCTGGCAAGAAACGCCCCGGCCGGGGAGGACGCCGCGGCAAGGCCAAGCAGCGGCAAGGAGATAGGCCTCCCCGCGGCCGCGACAAGGATGAAGATGACGACGATGACGAAGACATGGATGATGACGAGGCCGATGAGCAGGAATTTCAGAAAGCCACAGAGGTCCTGTGCGTTGACGGTGGTGCTTCCCTGCATGCTTCTCACCGCCAACTCAAGCAGTGGATGCAGGAAGTTACTGCAGCGGAACCATCCGTGGAGTCACACAAGCCTCTGAAATGGTCCAGCACGCCTATCATCTTCGACATTGAGGATCACCCTGATCGCATAACTGCGGTCGGGTGCTTGCCGATGTTGGTTTCGCCAACCATCCGCTACCTCAAGGTCACGAAGATGCTAGTTGACGGCGGGGCTGGCTTGAACTTGATCTCCTCCGCAGTCCTCCAGAAACTCCAGATCCCTGACAGCGAGCTCGAAGAAACCGGCGCGTTCCAAGGAATCAACCCGGGAAGGAGCAAGCCGAACGGAAAGATCACGCTGCCGGTCACATTTGGCAGCGAGCTGAATTTCAGAACTGAGAGGGTCACTTTTGACGTGGCTGATATTCCATTGCCTTACAATGGGATCCTCGGCCGTCCTGCGCTGGCCAAGTTCATGGCAGCCTCTCACTATGCTTACAACATACTCAAGATGCCAGGCCCGATAAGCGTTATCTCTGTCCATGGCGACCAGAAAGATGCCCTTATCTGCGCCGACAAGATCTACCGGGATGCAGCAGCCGCAGCTGATCACAAGTCACTTGCCGTTGAAGCTCCCGGGGGGAAGAGGAAGACAAAGTCCGGCAAGAGCTCTGATGCCCACTCCGGCAAGCGCACCTCTTCGGAGTGCTGCGCTATCGTCGAGGACGCACCATCGAGCTCCACCGGCAAGTGTAAGAAGATGATGGCAGCTCCACCAGAGACCAAGAAGGTGTCCGCCAAGGAGGACGGCACTGGTGCTACCTTCACCATCAGTGCCACCCTCGACCCCAAATAGGAAAGCGCGCTCATTGCTTTCCTACGGGCGAATGTCGACGTGTTTGCATGGCAACCGTCTGATATCCCCGGTGTTCCCAGGAAAGTAATTGAGCACCACCTAGCCGTTTGTCCTCATGCGCGGCCCGTCAAGCAGAAAGTCAGGAAGCAAGCAGTGGAGCGTCAAGAGTTTATTGCAGAAGAGATCAGGAAGTTGGAAGCAGCAGGCCTTGTCAGAGGAGTGCTCCATCCCACGTGGTTGGCCAATCCGGTAGTTGTGCGCAAGGCCAACGGGAAATGGAGGCTTTGTATAGACTTCACTGATGTCAATAAAGCTTGTCCCAAAGATCCATTTCCCTTGCCGCGCATTGACCAGATTGTTGTCTCCACAGCCGGATGTGATTTGCTTTCATTTCTTGATGCATATTCAGGATACCATCAGATCTTCATGGCAGAAGAGGATGAGGAGAAAACCGCATTTATCACCCCTTGTGGCACATACTGTTTTGTACAGATGCCCTTCGGGTTGAAGAATGCTGGTTCATCATTTCCAAGGGTAGTCCATGTCGCTTTTGAGCCGCAAATACACAGAAATGTGGAAGCATACATGGATGATATAGTGGTCAAGAGCAAAGACAAGGCTACCCTGGTCCAAGATTTAGAAGAAACTTTTGCAAATCTGCGCAAGATCAACCTTAAGCTCAACCCCGAGAAGTGCGTGTTTGGAGTCCCTTCCAGCAAGCTTCTCGGGTTCTTTGTGTCTCGGCGGGGAATCGAAGCCAACCCCGACAAGATCAAGGCCATCGAGCAGATTGAAGCACCAAAGCGCGTCAAGGATGTGCGAAGGCTTGCCGGTTGCGTGGCTGCTCTCAGCAGGTTTATCTCTAAGTCAGCTGAGCGTGCCCTACCATTTTTCAAAATATTGAAAAAGGCAGGTCCAATGAAATGGACTCCGGAAGCGGAGGCTGCGTTGCAGGACTTGAAGAGATACCTGTCCTCCACTCCAATACTTGTCGAACCTAGGCCACAAGAGAAGTTACTACTGTATCTAGCGGCAACCAATCAAGTGGTTAGTGCTGCGTTAGTAGCGGAGAGGGAGGCGGATGATGAGCCCGCAACCACGGCAAGTGCATCCAGCGACAAACGGGGGGCTTCTCCGACAAGCTCTGGTCCCGACAAGGATGAATCTGCGCAGGCATGCAAGGAAGTGCAGAAGAAAATGGTGCAGCGCCCAGTTTACTTTGTCAGCTCCCTTCTCCAGGGGGCTAGGTCAAGGTACTCTGGTGTGCAGAAGTTGCTTTTCGGCCTACTCATGACCTCGAGAAAGCTGCGCCATTACTTCCAGGCACATGAGATCACAGTGGTCACTCGCTTTCCGCTAAAGAGGATACTGCAGAATCCAGAAGCGACAGGCAGGATTGTCGAGTGGGCACTGGAACTGTCAAGCTTTGGCCTCAAGTTTGAGAGCACTGCAATGATCCAAAGCAGAGCATTGGCAGAGTTCATAGCAGAGTGGACGCCAACCCCATACGAAGAAATCCCAGAAACGAGCATCCCCGTCAAAGAGACAAGCAAGGAGTGGCTCATGTACTTTGATGGTGCCTTTTCGCTGCAAGGCGCCGGTGCCGGCGTGCTGCTTATCGCACCCACCGAAGAGCACCTCAAGTACGTAGTCCAGATGCACTTTCCCAAGGAGCAAGCAACAAACAATACTACAGAGTATGAAGGCTTGCTTGCCGGCCTCAGAATCGCTCCGACCTTGGGATCAAGAAACTCATTGTCAGGGGTGACTCGCAGCTTGTCGTCCGCCAAGTAAACAAGAACTACCAGAGTCCGTTGATGGAAGCCTACATTGATGAAGTGAGGAAGCTAGAAGAGCACTTTGACGGCCTGCAAATGGAACATGTTCCAAGAGCTCAGAATGACATTGCTGATGGCATGTCGAAGTGTGCTGCACTAAAGTTACCTGTGGAACCAGGGATCTTTGTGCTCAAGCTGACTCAACCATCCATTACACCGTCAACTGGACAGAGGAAGAAGAGGAAGTTGGTATCTGGTGACTACTCTCTGGGAGAGCTCCCCGAGGCCGCCGCCAAGAAGGTCCCCAAGATCAACACCAAGAGTGCTGAGGAGCAGTCTGCTCCGACAAGCCTTACGGTTTGTTTCGTTGAAGCAGACGCTCCCGGCAAGTTTTGCTCCGGCAAGCTTGCCGGGGAGCATCACGCTCCGGCCGAACCGCAGAATATGTGCCCGTAGTCCTTGTTGCCGAGCCGCAGGCTCCAGCATGGGCGCAACTGATTGTCCGTTTCCTTTAGACAGGAGAGCTTCCCGAAGAGCAAGAAGAAGCAGAAAGAGTAGCCCAACAGTTGAGTATGTAGAAGTTTGTTGACAACACACTGTATAGAATAAGACTCAACGGTGTGAAATTGAAGTGCATTTGCCGGAAAGATGGACAACAACTGTTGGCAGAGATACACGGAGGCATATGTGGTCACCACATTGGCGCGAGAGCACTTGCAGGCAAAGCGTTCCGGCAAGGTTTCTTCTGGCCGACAGCCCTCCAGGATGCAACTGCACAAGTAACCAAGTGTGAAGCGTGCCAGTTCCATTCCAAGCAGATACACCAGCCAGCTCAAGCTCTCTAGACGATCCCTTTATCCTGGCCATTTTTGGTCTGGGGGCTCGACATCCTCGGCCTCTTCCCCCGAGCTGTCGGGGGCTTTGAGTTCTTGTACGTTGCAATCGACAAGTTCACAAAGTGGCCGGAAGTGGAACCAGTGAGGAAGGTGACAGCACAGTCAGCAGTCAAGTTCTTCAGGCCGATTGTTTGCCGTTTCGGGATTCCTAACAGGATCATCACTGACAACGGCACACAATTTACGAGCCGCACCTTCATGCAGCATGTCCAAGATCTTGGCGCCAAGGTCTGCTTCGCTTCTGTTGCTCATCCAAGAAGCAACGGTCAAGCGGAGAGGGCAAATGCTAAAGTGTTGCGCGGGCTCAAGACAAGAACTTTCGACAGGCTGCGCAAGTGCAGAAGAAACTGGATCGAGGAGCTGCCGGTGGTTCTTTGGTTGATCAGGACGACGCCAAATCGAGCCACTGGCCAGACACCTTTCGCTCTAGTCTATGGAGCAGAGGCAGTTCTCCCCATGGAACTCGTATACGGGTCGCCTCGAGTGCTCGCTTATGATGAGCTCGAGCAAGAGCAGCTCCTTGAGGAAGACCATCTTCAGGCTGCTGTGCGAGCCTCTCGCTACCAGCAAGCTTTGCGTCGCTACCATAGCCGCAAAGTTAAAGCTAGAAGCTTCGAGGAAGGCGACCTTGTTCTTCGGCGTGTTCAGTCCGCCAAGAAATCCAACAAGTTGACGCCGAAGTGGGAAGGCCCTTATCGGGTGAAACGAGTCACTAGGCCCGGCGCTGTCCGCCTTGAGACCGAAGATGGCATTCCGGTGAGCAACTCCTGGAACATTGAACATCTTCGTAAGTTTTACCCATAGGGCGCGGTTGTCGGAAGCTTTTCCGGCAACCACCTTTTGTACAAGTCTTGCCACTGTTGCATGTAATCCTTTGTACAAAGCCGGGCGCAGACCCCGTGCATGAATAAAGCTCATGTGCTTCGCACAATCCTGTCGATTTCATGCTTTTTTCTCTTTTTCGCATGTATTATCTGACACTTTGTGCAGCACCAGACTCCGGTAAGCACTAACGAGCCATAAGGCACCATACCATTACTTTCTTTTTTCTACCTCTTTCTCAAAGGAAAGAAGGTTCCCTCGCCCACAAGGTTTGCCGAGGGGGGGGGAAGGAGGAGATAATGGTGTGGACCAAGGCCGTTCAAGAAAGTTTCGCCTTGCCGGGAAGCAAACAACAGAAAAGCTAAGTTGCCAAAGTTTGAGCAATCAGTTTTTAAATTTTTAAGTTATTTTCCTTGAACGACCGCGCTTTGTATGGAAAACCTGTGCGCGAAGGAACCAACTCGCAGCTAGTTGCGCCCTTACTTTGTTTCGAGTCTGCTCAACAGCTTAAGTGAGCTGCGACTAGTTGCGACAAGGTTGCTTGTCGGTAGCGGCCCCGCCAGCAGGCTACTGAAGTTCCGCACTCGGCGCTCACGGCAAGGGTGCCTGCGCCGGCAAGTTTCCCTAGAAAGCGTAGGGCAGAAACATACAAAGCCAAGAGTCGAGTAAAGGAAGTAACACAGCAGTTATTACCTAAGATAGAGTTATATTACAAAAGTAACTTGTCGCGCCTCTAACAGAGTGTTCCTATGACATAGCTGGCAGCGACAAGAAAAGAAGAAAACAGACAGCCTAATCTACCCGACCGCCGTCAACCCTCTTGACCTCGTTCACCCTACCCACGATGGGTGCGACGAGGGCCTTGAGTGCGTCAAGATCAGCGTCCGCCGGCAGCCTCTTGAGGACATTGGTGAGGTTGAGGCCCGGGTTGCGGAAGGCCACCTTCACCAGCAACTTCTCCAGAACTCCGGCGCAAATCGTGCGCGACTCGTCGGCCAGCTGCTTTGGGATCCTTTCCCGGAGTTGCTGGAGAGCCGTCGCCACGCCCTTGAACAACAGAGTGAGCTTGACGCTGGGTTGGAGGTTCTCGTCGGAGGGGTACCCGAAGCCTTCCACCCCCAGTTGCACCAGCTCTTCGTCGATGATCGCAGCAATGTTCACGAGGCCCTCCGTCCAGAGCTCCACGGTATCTCGGAGGAGATTCTGGGTTTCTGCGGCCTTCGTCAACAGCGCCTCGTTGGCCTCGATTTCCTTCTTCAAGTCTGCCTCTCGCTTCCTGGAGCCGTCCAACGTTTCCGTCAGGGTGGCCAGCTTCAGCGCCAGATCGGCGTTGGAATCCTTGGCGGCGCTCAGCTCCTTGCCCTTCTCGGCAAGTTGGCCCTGCAGCTCACCATGGGCATGGGCGTCCTTCTCGCGCTCCAGCTTGAGCGCGGCGAGCTCTTCGCCGCCCGCCTTCAGATCTGCCTCCAGCTGCTCCACCCTTACCTCCAGTTCCTTCTTGGCGGTTTCGGCAGCCGCAGACGCATCCTTTGCTTCTTGGAGTGACCCGCCAAGAGCCTGATCACGCACGGCAAGCTCCTCCTCGTAGCTGTCGAGGTTCACTTTCCGCTGAGTCAGCTCGCCTTCTTGCGCCTGCAGCTTCTCACCGGCGAGCCGCTACTGCTCTTCAGTTTCTGCCTTCTCGAGGAGGAAGGCCTTCCGCTCCTCTGCAAGCCGCTCCCGCTCCTCCGCCAAAGCCCGGAGAGTTTCTTGGTGGAGACCCCGGAGCTCCTCCGCGCGCTTCTCTATATCCACGCTCGCCTTTGCGACGAGCGCTTCTCGGGACTCCAACTTGGCTTGGCGGGCGCGGTAGAGCGCCAGCAGCCTCCGCAGCAGCCGTTCCTCCTCAGGCTCGTTGCTGCTTCCCAGCGCGTCGACGATCGACAACCCGGCGGAGGCGAGCACTTCTCCATCCAGAGTTTCTCCTTCCACCAGCACCCTAGAGCTTGACGCCCAGGGGAGTTTGATGAAGATGCCCTCGCCGGCCTTCAGGTAGGCGCCGGGCTGGGACTCCTTGGAGTCTGGCGCTGCGGCAGCGGCAGAGGGATCGGCAGTCGGTGCAGCGCCTGGCGCTCCTGCGGCCGCAGGGCCGTCAGTACGATCGCCAGATCCCTTGCCGGCTCCCTCGCCGGCAGCCCTGGCGGCCTCTTCGCCGGCGGGCACCTCAGCACCGGCTCCTTCTCCGGTGGCCGCGGCTTCATCAGTGTTGCTGCGTGTGTTATTCTCGCTGCCCGCCTCGGTCTCCATCGGGTCCACGGAGGGTGGATCTGATGGCCGGAGAAGAGGGAGAAATCAAACAAACGCTCAAGAAGAAAAATCAGCAGAAGAACACAAGGGAAGTCTCGGGCAAGAAAAAAATACCTGTGCTGGGATCCGCTGTCGCGGGCTCCATTACCGGAGGCTCGCTGGTGCCGCCTCTTGCCGGAGACTCCTCCCTCGCCGGAGACTCCTCTCTTGCCGGGGATCGTTCCCTTGTCGGGGAACGCTTCCTTGCCGGAGAGTCCGCCCTTGGCGGCATAGTCGAAGCAGACGACGAATCGGAGGTGATCACCACACCCTCCTGATGAAGTTGTTCTGCTCCTGCACAGACAAACTAGCAATCAGATGTCAATAAAGGAAAAGAGCGACCGCGCGCGCCCAGAAGCGGAAGATAAACCAAGTACTTACGCTGGGGGCTGCTCTGCGGAGTAATGGCCGGTTCCGGCAAGGTAACTTTGGGTGCGCCTCCTGCCATCGGCGTAGGCTCGTCCTCGATGGTAACCACCGGAGCCTTGGCCCTCTTCGCCGCCCTCTGGGCAAGAGTCCTGAAAAAGGAAGGTCCAGGGTGGATCAGATCAGATACAAGACAATAATAGCAAGTTGAAGAATTACAAGAACAACAAGGGAATCTTACTGTTCTTCTTCCTCCTCGTCGGAGCTGAGCGCGGAGAGGTCGAAGTTCGGCCCACCCCCGGTGCGACGAGGTGGAGGAGTGGAATCCCTTGGCCGCTTGGCGGGGACTGCGGCGGCAGCCTGAGACGACCCTGACCCAGTTGCTGCCGCGGCGGAGCGCGTCGCGCGACGCTGCGGCTGCTGGCTCACTTGCCGCCCTGCTGCGTCCCCGGCCTTGCGGAGGCATCTTCTTGGCTGCGCTGGGGGCTGCGCTCACGGCAAGCTCCTCGGAGATGGCGGGCCGCTCGCACCCTCGGTGGCCTCGCTTGATTCGGCGTCAGGCGCGGCGAGCTCTCCTTCGTCTTCGGGCCACTCCTGCTCGGCAAGGCTCGTCGCCAACGCCGCGTCTGCTTCCTCCACAGTAAACCCGAATTCACCCACGGCTGCGGCTGCCGCCGCCTCTTCCGCCCTGGTGGTGATGCGTTCCATCTCTTGATCGGTGGTGTCGCGGGTGAGGAGCTTCTTCTCGTCAGCATTGACTGCCACTTCCACAAGGCCGTCGAAGAACTGATGCACGATCTCGTCGGCAGGTTCTTGCCAAGTGGGGATGATCCCGTGCGAATCGCACAGTGGCATCATCATGCAAATGCGGTCGCGCGAAGAGTTGTTGCACAGAGGGATAACGTCTGCCGGTAACCTGAACCATTCGTGATGCTGTGGGTCGTGCTTGAATGTCTCCTTGAGTATCCCGTCAAGCTCAAGCACGGTGAAATTGTAGTTAAGCCCAGGGCGCAACCTCATGATGTCTGCCGGGCCTCCAAATTCCCAGGCCGGTCTCCCCCTCGCCTGCAGAGGGGCGATGCGGCGGCGAAGATAATCTGCGCCGATAGCGCCTACGATCAGCCCGACAAGTCTAAGACGCAAAATCCGGGTGGTGGCGATCTTCAGCTTGTCGTCATCCGCGGACAGAGCGCTCCAGTCATTGCCGTGCACTGCTGGAGTTTGGCGCAGAGCAGTGAACGGCTGCGGGTTCTCCTCAACAACCCAGCACCAATCTGCTCTCCACTCATCCCATTTGCTGCGGAGCTCCCCCTCCAGATAAGTATCCTTCTTGCCGGCCCGCGAGATCCAGGCTATCCCTCCAGCAAGAGTCTCTCCTCTCTCGACACGAGGCATAAAGAAGTGGCGGAAGAGGGCTACGTTGGGGTGGACTCCGACAAAGTTTTCGCATAGATGGGCGAAAACTGCCATGGTCAAGACAGCATTGGGGGTGAAATCAAGGAGGCGGAACCCGTAGGTGTTCATTATGTCACAGAAGAAATCAGAGAAGGGCGGGCAGAGCCCGCAGTAGAAGAAAATGGCAAAGAAAGGGTACCCGCCAACTGGAGCTTCTTGCGAAGAGACAGTGGAGAGTACCTTCGTGCACGGATGCGCACGCGTCGCCGTCGCCCAGAAGAGGTAATACCAATCCCCCAGCTCCTTCGCGGTGAGCTCGGGGGGGAAGGTAGCCCGCTCCTTCCGCAGCGCCTCGAGCCGCTGCGCTTCGGTCGACTTCACGGCCTTCGCAGCTGCGGTCTTCGCGGCCTTCCCCTTCGCGGCTTTCGGAGCCATGGCGGAGGCGGTGGGGGAGATCGACGGCACAGGTGGTGGCGGCAGCGACGGGGGCGGAGTGCTGCTCTCTTTCGACTTTGGGAGCGGAGGGGAGCGGCGGAGGTTTTTGAGATTGCGATAGCGAAATGGCGAAGGTGGGGGGAACTGCCCCTGTTTCCCCTGCTTATAAAGAGGGGGAAAGCGAACGTTGCACTTTTCCCGAATAAAGAACACCCCCATGATCTCTCCCACGACGCCGCAATCAACGTGTGCTGTTCGGGGGGAGGCGCGGTGGATGCGGAGTAGGAAACGGCACGACCAGGCCGCACGTGCCCGTGCCCTGTTTTGGGCCTGGCCCAACAGCGCTCTGCACCGTGTGTGGCCCAGGCCCGGGGGCTCCTGTCGGTGTACTAGAGTAGGGGTACCCTAGTATCCCAAACATGTGCACGGGCAGTTGCAGCACCCCGCGGCAGGGCTCGCCAGGTCACCGCCAAGACGCTCCGTGGCTCTTCAGAAGACAAGACCCCGGCAAGAGGAGCTTGCCAGGAAGCCATTCAAGAACAAAGTATTCAAGACGAGAAGACAAGGCCCCGGCAAGAGGAGCTTGCCGGGAAGGCCAACCAAGACATCTCAAGAACACTCGCTGCGATGCACCACGCGTCCCGGCAATGCTCGGTGAGCGGCAAGCTCTCGGGCCCGACAAGCTAGCACCCGCGGCAAGATGCTTGCCGCGGCAAGCGGTCGCTCCGTGCCCAGGCTCCAGCACACCCGCCAACGTGTCGCCCTGGGACCCTTCCACGCACGCGTGGCGGAAGGCTGTGCAGCCAACGGTGCATGGTGGCCAGCGGCGCTGACACGAAGAAGCCATCGTGGCGAACGGTGGCGCTCCTAACGGTCGCTTTTTGCACTGATTAGGCGATTCCGACGGGCATTCAATGCCCTTGTCCCCTGCCGTCAGGTTTAGGTAGGATACACCGTGGCTACAGTAGAGGTAGCTGTACCTACCGCATTCTTTTTCCATTTTACCCCTCTAGCCTACGTTGCCACTTGTTGGTGACCCCTTTGAACATATAAAAGGAGGCCCATGCGCAACGTGAGGGGGTTCGACTCATTCGAAGCTCTCACGCTCGGTCTGGTAGCGTTCACCGCTCCCGAGCACGAACACTGAATATATAAAACAAGCAGCAGTAGGAGTGTTATCTCTCCGGACAGCTCCGAAGCTGGGTAAACTGCTCGTGCGTACTGCCTCGATCCGCTCTTCACGCGGCCTCCGCCCTCTGCCAAACCGAAAGGGGCTCGGTCCCCATAGGTGTTCGCGGATCAGTTTCCCCGACATAGAGTAATATATAATATAAAAATCTAAAGTTAAAAGCAAGAATTCGAACTCATGTCATCGCGTTTCAAGCATCCGGCGCTAACCAGCCCAACACATTTTTGTTGTAGACCATGCTGGAGATATATCTCCATGTCTACTCTTATATATACTCCATTCGTTCCTAAATATTTGTCTTTTTCAGATTTCAAATGGACTACCACATACGGATGTGTATGTAGACATATTTTAGAGTGTAGATTCACTCATTTTGCTACGTATGTCTTTTCAGGAAGGGGTCAGATTTGTCCTTGATTTATTTATCAGGTATCCAGATGGCACTGCACCGCCAAGAAAAGAGGGTAACATCAAAATTACGGACTACTTTTTTGAGTATGTTGGTAAGGTCCGGTCATAGTCACTTGTTGAAATCTCTAAAAAGACAAATACTCCCTCCGTCCAGAAATACTTGTCATCAAAATGGATAAAAGGAAATGTATCTAGACGTATTTTAGTTTTAGATACATCTCTTTTTATCCATTTTTATGACAAGTATTTTCGGACGGAGGGAGTAGAAAACAAGAGTTGGTGATGATGGTGTGCGTGTCATCCTGCAATATAGGCCGTCGGATTTATATCTAACGGATAGGAAAGAAACTATGACAATTTTGCAAAAATATACCCACACGTCTCTCCATGTTCGCAAATACGGCCTTCGCTCATTCAGCCTTTTCTCTCACAAGATAAACTACTCATACAAATGCATCTTGATGTTCCATGCAACGCACGGGCAACTAGCTAATTTCTTTTAAATTAGATGTTGCGATAATTGGGTTGAAGTGATACATTTTATGTCTGTCCCGAATGATTTCAGATTCACTAGTAGTAACAAAGAAAAGGTTGCCTTGTTAATTAACAAAAAAAAGGGTGAAAACTATCACATGAGGCCGGTAAAAACAAGGCACACTGGGTTAAGCGTCATCGTCACTACAGTTGTGCGCGCGCGAGAAGTCTACATATCGAGGGGGCTACCGAGCGAGGCACCGAGACACAATATTTGAGAGAGAAACCAATTGACAGATTATGATCGGATCAAGTTGTCACCCTTCTGCTGTCATTGTTGGGGGGGAGCGAAAGACGTATCAAGAGTGTGTGCGGTAGGCACAGAGGCACAACTAGCGAGTGTGTGTGTGTGTTTGAAACAGGAGTAGACAGATTATTATCAAGATCCATGTGCCACCCTACTCCTTCAGTGCCGGGTAGTGTGTGTGTGTGTATGTTTGTGAGAGAATCCAGTCGATAGATTAGTATCAAGATCGAGGTGTCACCCTACTCCTTCGGTGCGGGGTAGTGTGTGTGTGTGTATGTTTGAGAGAGAAGCCAGACGATAGATTAGTATAAGGATCGAGGTGTCACCCTACTCCTTCGGTGTGGGGGTAGTGTGTGTGTGTGTGTGTATGTTTGAGAGAGAAGCCAGTCGATAGATTAGTATCAAGATCGAGGTGTCACCCTACTCCTTCGGTGTTGGGAAGTGTGGGTGTGTGTATGTTTGAGAGAGAAGCCAGTCGATAGATTAGTATCAAGATCGAGGTGTCACCCTACTCCTTCGGTGTTGGGAAGTGTGGGTGTGTGTGGGGGGGGGCAGTGACAGTCACATATCTCTACTCTTATAAAAAAACAGAGTTGGTGATGATGGTGTTCCTGCCATCCTGCAATATAGGCCATCCGATTTATATCCGACGGACAGGAAGGAAAATATGGCAATTTTGCAAAAAGATACCCACACCCCTCTACGCATTTGCAAATAAGGCATTCCCTCGTTCATCCTTTTCTCCCACAAGATAAACTTCTCATACAAATGCATATTGATGTTCCGTGCAACGCATGGGCATCTTGCTAGTAGGGAGAAGGAGTTTGTGTGACACATATATAGCTATATTAAGGGATAGGTAGATAGCATATGTGTGAGAGACATTATTATACTTTGAAACATTAGTGGCTGTGGTTAGGCGGAATTAAAGGGGTGGGCGTGTTAGACATAAAGAGCGTGTGTGTTTCTGTGTGAGAGACTCGTAGGACGGGGTAGAAAGACAAATTTAACCCTGACGGACGGATAGAAATACACGAAGTGCGCGTGTGTGATTCCGATGCCCACAGGGAAATGAGATATGTATGCGTGTCAGAGAGATTGCACAATTCATTCACATATCACTATCTAGCAATCGTGGACGTGCATCGCGTGAACATAAGTCAATATCTACTTCGTATCGTGGCCAAAGGTACAATATCGATTCAACTCTATAAAGATTAGACACTCACATATCACATTTTTTTCTATTTAAATAAACCTTTTCAGTTGTGC
The DNA here is from genome assembly GCF_002162155.2 of Triticum dicoccoides. NCBI lineage: Eukaryota > Viridiplantae > Streptophyta > Magnoliopsida > Poales > Poaceae > Triticum > Triticum dicoccoides. The sequence goes on from NC_041381.1 coordinate 329,566,777, forward strand.
ATGCGAAAGTTACAGTGATGTTTCTTCAAACAACCAATGTAGCTATTATGTACATGCACCATTGTTACTCTTGCATTCAAATTCATTAGTCTTGGATGATTTAAGTTTCTATTTTGAAGTAATGTATGTAATATTCATATATGAATTCAACGGGTACGCAATTTATGAAATGGAGGCTATGTAATCATATGAGGTAACACTTTTAAGTAGCTAACTACAATATCCATTTCTTTTTGTGCGCCTCTACACTAACACGTCAATGCATTACGTTTAAAGTAAATAACCAATGGCACTAAATTATCTATTTACACGAGAAATACATAGGCTGAGCGTTTGATCCCTTTTTTTGTGAACGCGCCACTACACCCGTATGATTGGTCGTGCCCGTGTGAACGTCCAAGTTATCGGCGCATCATCCCGAGTTATTGTATTTTTTCTGGGGTGGACTTCACACCAGTTATTAACTGCTGACGCATGCCCCGTGTACACAGTCTAGCATGACCTTCCTGCTAGCACGGTCCAAAATTAGTTGAAACTGGATACGAACGATCCCGCGGGGGGCAAAATCTCCTGCCTCCTTCTAAAATTTCCGCCACCTTAGTCTTTAGCATGCGAAATCCCCCTTTGTCCTTGGTACACGGAGACCAACAGTTACAATACCGCCCTCATCTACATGATAGGTCGGGCCTGCTTTGGTAACTTCCGGTTCCCCCCACTACACGGCACCCCCATTTCCTCTTCCCCTCCCGCAAAAACGACTAACTCCACACCACCAGAGCATCTTACATCACGTCGTCCGTACTTCATCGCCCTTTCTCCCCTCCCCTCTCGAAACCCTAGATTGCTCATCCACCGGCGTACCATAGCCCATTCACTGCCAGCGGCGTCCACCTCGTCGGATCTGCTTCTGTGGCCGCATCTACCCCTCCCACCTCCCCTATAAACAAGTAGACTGCTCATCCACCATTGTACTACAACCCATTCAGTGCCGGCCTTGTCCACGGCGCCGGATCTGCTTCGCCGGTACTCTCATGAACCGCCGCGCATCTGCAGCGGCTCATTCGTACTCCCCACCGGAGACGCTTCAGCCACACCCCCCGGAGCCGTCCCACCGACGCATCCGTCGACGGCCTCTGATCCTCTTCGCCGACACCTTCCTCAACCCTACCGGAGCTGCTTCGTCGACACCTTCCTCAACCCTACCGGAGCCGCTTCGCCGACACCATCGTCAACCCTACCGGAGTAGCTTCGCCTGTACCATTCGCAACCCTACCAGGGCCGCTTTGCCAACTCACAAGTCCACGGCCTCAGATCCGCTTCCTCGCACCCTCATCCAACCTACCGGAGCAGCTTCTGACGCCCCGTCCACGGCCGCAGATCCGCATCGCCGACACCACCCTTAACCCAACCACGGAAGCAGCTTCTGACGCCCTGTCCAAGGCCGCAGATCCGCATCATCGACACCATCCTTAACCCAACCACCGGAGCAGCTTCTGATGCCCCGTCCATGGCCGCAGATCCGCGTCGTCGAGACCATCCTTAACCCAACCACTGGAGAAGCTTCACCTATGCCCTCGTCCACGGCCACAGATCCGCTTCGCCCACACCGTAGTCCACCCTGCCGAAGCCACTCCACAAACACCCTACTCGACGGTTCTAGATCTCCTTACCGAACCTTGACAGCCAGCGCAGCGTCATCACCCTCGACGTTTCTAACCTGATTCCCACCGTCTGGAGAGATGCCAACCACCCACCATGGCCTAGGTACTTGTCACCTTTAAACCCGTCCAGCATCACCTGCCCGATGTACTTCAAATCAAATATACTAACCGGTCGCTGTTACCTGTTATGCAGCTGGCAAAAACTACAAGGACGATGTTTCTTCTGGATCTAATAGCTTGGCCAACCAAGATCCTGGACTGAGGCACTGCTATGATCTTGTAAGCACGTCTCTCTCTCTTGTATTGTTATGTGTCTGCCTGCGTGCTTTGCTAGGATTTTCGACTAGTAATCCCTTTGTGCAGACAATGATTTCTACTACTGGCTGCTAAATTAGATATGTAGATGTCATACATGATACTACGTCTTACCTCCGTTCCTAAATATAAGTCTTTCTAGAGATTCCACTATAGGCTACATACGGAGCAAAATGAGTGGATCTACATTCGAAAATGCATCTATATACATCTGTATGTGGTCCATACTGGAATCTCTACAAAGACATATATTTAGGAATAGGGGCAGTACATTACACAAAATCGTAGGTGGCATCTAGGAATTCCAGTGCACTATATTAGGCTCCCTTAGAGTGCCTGCTAGTCCAGCATACAGAGTCATGGCTAGTTTATGGTACGCACACAATAGTTAATTGGTGGTTTAAATATGCACAAGGGATATGCAATGTAGTATCATGTAGATATGTCTGAAATTAGCCGTGTCAACTTGTAGATAGGGTTACACAATGAAAAAGTACAAGATGTATGTGGCAATTTCATGGAACATCGCAAAAAAAGGAGAGGCAGCGGTGAGCCTATACAGTGTGCTATGGTACGTCACTCCTCCATTGCAATCATTGTGACATGTTATTTGTATGCCAGTTCTATTAGCCAAGTTTCTTAGGGACAGTTATTACGAGTTATCCTAAGAAATATGCACCTGTGAATATAAGCTCCAAGTAATAAGCCAACTAGTTCTTTTCATTGCGTTTTTAGCTTATCTTTGGTATGATCAGTGGAAAGTCTAGATTGCATTATATATTTTTCATTTTGCTGCCCATATGGAAATTAATTTGACTTGCAAACATCACAAATTGAACCCAGTGCAGTAATTAATATGATAGGAAAACAGACCATCACTATTTGCTCAAAATGCAAATACAAAGATACCATCTACTTGGCACAATCTACTTTGGTCAATGTTTTGCATAGAGATCCCATTGCCTAATTTAAACGAAGAACGCATGACCCACATTTAAATGAAGAACAATTATTTACTGAAATTCGATGGTCCAAGTGGCTGGTTATTATCATATAGCAGCACCACCTGAAAGCATCATATAGCAGCAGCAGCAGTTTATAGCAACTCATCATACAGCAGCAGCAGTCTGAAATTCATCATATACCAGCAGCAGCTCATAGCAATTCATCATATAGCTCCAGCAGGAGCAGCTCATAGCAATTCATCATATAGCAGCAGCAGGAGCAGCTCATAGCAATTCATCATATAGCAGCAGCGGGAGCAGCTTGTAGCAACTCGTCATATAGCAGCAGTAGATCATAGCAATTCATCATATAGCAGCAGCAGCTCATAGCAATTCATCATATAGCAGTAGCAGGAGCAGCTCATAGCAATGCATCATATAGCAGCAGCAGAAGCAGCTCATAGCAATTCATCGTATAGTGGATCAGAATGAAAATTTGGCAAAAAATCAGAGGAGATCCTCACCTTGTTGGATGAGCTCATCCTTCAACAGCACCTCATAGCAATTCATCATATAGTGGATCAGAATGAAAATTTGGCAAAAAATCAGAGGAGATCCTCACCTTGTTGGATGAGCTCATCCTTCAACAGCACCTCAAGGCCATGGCCTAGGAGGAGGGGAGGGGGAATAAGGTGCCTTCTGCCGCAGTGTGGCATCAGCTGTAGTTGTGCAGCGCCCGTCGGAGTAGTGTGTTGGACGAACCACATTGGAGCAGCTGCTGGAGACCATGAGAATGAGGGGCGGCTCCAGAGGGAGGAGAAGCCAGGGTGATTTGCCCCTACCCGCCGGCCATGTAACCTAGCTAGACATAGCATCGTCGAGGACCAAGCTAGATGGGACCAGTGGCGACGGCTCGCTAGAGGAACCCTATTGCTGCAGGCTGGGGATCAAGGTAGAGGGAAAGGGGAGAGGAGATGCAACCGGGCAGGGCAATGAATGCTTGCGTGTTTGTTTTTACTTGACGGTCAGGTGTGACATGGGCGTTAGTAGTTGCATTTTGAGTGTACTATAGGCAGACAATAGAGTCATTTCACTATTCTCCTTCCCTTCAATTTTTAGTGAGGTTCTACCCGAAACACCCCCCTCCAAAGCGAAATTAGTTAAGCCCAAGCCCATAACTCAAAAATGACTTCTTTACATCTTCTTATTTTGACAATATGCCCTGAAAAGGTGGAATCGAACTGGCCCTTAACCTGCAATTCAATTGTGCGTGCAATGATGAATCACTCCTGCCTGCTATCTGTACATTTAGGCATCATCATACATGGCATAACCTAATACATGTGCATTCCATTGTAGAATCTGGAATATGCAATGTTTATGTTAGTTCATACGTTGCACATGATGTTTAAATGCCCCTTAAATCTGGTCAGTCAAGTGATGGTCTTCAAGCCTCCTTCTTTGCTTCTTTTCTTGATATGTAAGATTTGCTCACACATCTGTTCAATTGCTTGTTTGCATCAGCTAGCCATACTAGGACTGTTTGCTTTGATTACTTGCTGTTCTTGACCTAACACTCTAACAGAGCTTGTCAACGATTTAAACACTAAGGGCTGCTATAGTGGGGCCTTGTCTAACTCATAGGTGACATAAAGGTTTGGCTGTACACTACAGTAGGCTCTCCAAGAGTACCTGGAGATCTAGTTCAAAGGTATGCCTAGTTTTTACATAGTGCAGACATAGTAAATGCTCATTTCATTGTGTGTAAGTGCAAGAGACGCGGCATGTTTCATTATGTGGTGTTGTTTTGTTATAATCTCATCCTTTTGTGTTCACAGACTGGAAAGTATGCATATTTATCTTCCAAGGAGACGAGTAACTAGTTTGTGTCACCTTGCAGAGGGGGTGCAATGAAGATAAGATTGAGGATTTCCAAGTACAAGATGTTAGGAAGGAGCCTTGCAAGAGAAGTAGGAGCTGCGCTGAGCCTCTTCAACCTGCTAAGGTAAGTCACTGTATGCAACTCAACAGTTCAATTCCTTGTTTGCTTCAGGCATAGTTAATTTTCTCTTTTCAATTGCTTTATTTGTCCTCACTTAATGAGATGCCCAAATAATCATGCCTGATGTTCGGTACTTGTATCACTATTAGTTGACATAATTAAAGGCCTTACAATTTAATTACTCTGCCGAAGTGTGCCTGAAGCTTGGAAGTCTATTAACCAACTATTATTGCATGAGGCTCACAATCTAGTTTATACTACGCTAATGATTGCATAGTTTTGCCTGCTGTAGTATGTTTGTATGAAACCCTCTGCTGTTCATTATGCTCCCTAAGACTTTAATTGAGGTACAGAATGGCCAACTACTTGCTTACTTATACGCAACGTGCTGTCTAAATTTGTAACTTGTCTGTGTTTTCAATTGGGCCCCAACATCATGCTCCTCTGGTCAGCTAAGAGGAATTTCTGTATGCAGGCTGCACAGACTATCTTTTTTATAATTTTTAAAATATCACCTACTTATGCTTCATGACGTCTAACATTTTGTGTGTGAAAGTGATGTGTAACATTATTGTTAGTCCTGTTTTGCCATGTAGTACAAAATAGTGTCTTGTTCACTTCACTGTTGTAACTATATTTTTGCCCTAATCACGTGTACTTACAGAAACATTTCAGGATGAAGTGACATCAACACAAAAATCTACAAGCAGTGCGGCATGGCCGTTACCGAATGATTATGGATTGGAATTGGAATGTGCTGATGTTTTCCAGCATCAACTAGAGGTGGCAAGACAATGTGTACATGATTGTCAACGTATAATCAACAAGTTGAGACTGGACATGCAGGTATTAGATGCAGGAGTCAAAAAATGAAACAAGACACCGAGGTAACCATGAAGGAATTCGAGATTTTGCAGACTGAAATTTGTGCTATCTGAATCCGGCCAATCCTATTTTCTGAAGAGATTATAGTTCAAATGGAGTTAAGTTGATGCGCATCCATGATGTATGAGCTGTATTTGCCCAGTGTATATAATTTGCTGTTTGTGTATGCTTTATTATCACCTGTACTGAACCATAATGCCAAGTGGGTATAATCGGCTGTAATTTCTTTATTGTATAGTGTAGGATTATTCTACCTTTCTATGCCTTGATCTCTTTGTTGTATAGTGTATGATTTTTAGAGGTGATAGTATTGAGTAGGATAATTCTTTGAATATGTTATATCGTTCAAACGGGGGCCAACTCGCCCGACCATGGGCCTTCTACGTCTTGTAGGATCCATGTGCCTTCTACGTCTCGTAGGATCCATGGGCCTTCTACGTCTCGTAGGATCCATGGGCCTTCTACGTCTCGTAGGATCCATGGGCCTTCTACGTCACGTAGGATCCATGGGCCGCCGACTCATTTATGGGTATTGTACGGGCCTTTAATGGGTCGTAGACGGGCCTATATTGGAATTTGTACGTTTTATGGGGTGACCATAACGGGCCGTTAATAGGCCGTATTTGGTGATGCTATGAAAATGGCCCAAAAGACTACCGGACCACAAACGGGCCGACTGTAACGATGGGCTGTGAGGGAGTCCTGGACTAGGGGGTGTCCGGACAGCCGGACTATCATCGTCCGCCGGACTCCAAGATTACGAAGATACAAGATTGAAGACTCCGTCCCGTGTCCGGATGGGACTTTCCTTGGCGTGAAAGGCAAGCTTGGCAATACGGATATGTAGATCTCCTACCATTGTAACCGACTCTGTGTAACCCTAGCCCTCTCCGATGTCTATATAAACCAGAGGGCTTTAGTCCGTAGGACACAACATACATTACAACAATCATACCATAGGCTAGCTTCTAGGGTTTAGCCTCCTTGATCTCGTGGTAGATCCACTCTTGTAATACACATCATCAATATTAATCAAGCAGGACGTAGGGTTTTACCTCCATCAAGAGGGCCCGAACCTGGGTAAAACATCGTGTCCCTCGTCTCCTGTTACCATCCGCCTAGATGCACAGTTTGGGACCCCCTACCCGAGATTCGCCGGTTTTGACACCGACATTGGTGCTTTCATTGAGAGTTCCTCTGTGTCGTCACCGATAGGCTTGATGGTTTCTCCAATCAACGACGCCGTCCAGGGTGATACTTTTCTCCCCGGACAGATATTCATCTTCGGCGGCTTCGCACTGCGGGCCAATTCACTTGGCCATCTGGAGCAGATCGAAAGCTACGCCCCTGGCCGTCAGGTCAGATTTGGAAGCTTAAACTTCACGGCGGATACCCACGGAGACTTGATCTTCGATGGATCCGAGCCACAGCCGTGCGTGCCGCACTGTCACGATGGGCATGACCTAACTCTGCCGCCGGACAGCGCCTTGGAGGCCGCACATGAATCCGCTCCGACCCATAGTTCGGAGCCGATCACGCAGATCGAGGACGAGTGGCTGGACACCGCCTCGGGAGCTACAACATCCGCGGCGATGGAGCCGAACATTGACCTTGTCCCCTATAAAACTCGTGACTCCGAGGTGCTGGACTCCCTGCTGGACTCCGAACCTCCTGCGCCCCTGCTAATCGAATCCGATTGGGCGCCGATCATGGAGTTCACCGCCACGGACATCTTTCAGCACTCACCCTTTGGCGACATCCTAAATTCGCTAAAGCATCTCTCGCTATCTGGAGAGCCCTGGCCGGATTATGGCCAGGATGGTTGGGATGCGGACGACGAAGAAATTCAAAGCCCACCCACCACCCACTTTGTAGCCACTGTCGACGATCTAACCGACATGCTAGACTACGACTCCGAAGACATCGACGGTATGGACGACAATGCCGGAGACGAACAAGAACCAACGCCAACAGGGCACTGGAAGACCACCTCGTCATATGACATATACATGGTGGATACCCCAAAGGATGGGGACGGTGAAGAAACAGTGGAGTCAGATTCCTTACAGAAACAGCCCAAGCACCGACGTCAGCGGCGCCGCTCTAAATCCCGCCACAACAAGAATGGAGATTCTGGCACAGGGGATAATAACACCCCAGGAAGTGCCGAAGACAATCCCCTCCAGCAAGATTCAGCGCAGGAGGATGCAGAAGCAAGCCCTCACGAGAGAGCGGCAAACGAAGAGGTCGAGGATGATAATTACATACCTCCCTCCGAAGACGAGGCAAGCCTCAACGACGACGAATTCGTCGTGCCTAGGGATCCCGTCGAACAATAGCGTTTTAAACGCAGGCTTATTGCCACGGCAAACAGCCTAAAGAAAAAGCAGCAACAACTTCAAGCTGATCAAGACCTGCTGGCCAACAGATGGACCGAGGTCCTCGCGGCCGAAGAGTATGAACTCGAACGCCCCTCCAAGAGCTACCCAAAACGCAAGCTGCTCCCCCGATTAGAGGAGGAAGCATACATAGATTCATCACCAGCGCACAATACGGCTGACCGACCACCCCGTGGTCGCGACAGAGAGGCATCCAGGCCTCCCATCAAGACCGTACCCCGGGATCGCTCGAAAAGTATGAAGCCATGAGGGAACGCGCCGGACTTGCGGGATATATTGGAGGACAAGGCAAGACAATCCAGATCTATCTATGGATCACGTGGGCGCCCCACGACCCACGACGAATATCGTCGAGCAGGATACAAAAACTCCGGCCGGGCCGAACACAGCAGACAACGCTCCCTTGAGCTACGTCGTGATATTGCTCAATACAGAGGCGCCGCACACCCGCTATGCTTCACTGACGAACTAATGGATCATCAAATCCCTGAAGGTTTTAAACCCGTAAACATTGATTCCTACGATGGCACGACAGACCCCGCGGTTTGGATCGAAGATTATCTCCTTCACATCCATATGGCCCGCGGCGACGATCTCCACGCCATCAAATATCTCCCGCTCAAGCTTAAAGGACCAGCTCGGCACTGGCTTAACAGCCTGCCCGCAGAGTCAATTGGGTGTTGGGAGGACCTGGAAGCCGCATTCCTCGACAACTTGCAGGGCACATATGTGCGACCACCAGACGCCGATGACCTAAGCCACATAATCCAGCAGCCAGACGAATCGGCCAGGCAATTCTGGACATGGTTCCTAACAAAGAAAAATCAAATCGTCGACTGTCCAGATGCCGAGGCCCTCGCAGCCTTCAAACACAACATCCGCGATGAGTGGCTAGCCCGGCACCTAGGATAGGAAAAGCCGAAATCCATGGCAGCCCTCACATCATTAATGACCCGCTTCTGTGCGGGAGAGGATAGCTGGCTAGCTCGCAGCAACAACCTCAGCAAAAATGCTGGTAGTCCGGACACTAAGGACCACAATGGCAGGTCGCGTCGAAGCAAAATAAAACGCCGCGTTAACGGCGATGACAAGGAGGATACGGCAGTCAACGCCGGATTCCGAGGCTCTAAACCCGGTCAGCGGAAGAAGCCATTCAAAAGAACCACTCTGGGTCCATCCAATTTGGACCAAATACTCGACCGCTCATGCCAGATACATGGCACCCCCGAAAAGCCAGCTAACCACACCAACAGAGATTGTTGGGTATTTAAGCAGGCAAGCAAGTTAATTGCCGAAAACAACGACAAGGGGCTGCATAGCAATGACGAAGAAGAGACCCGACCGTCGAACAGTAGTGGACAGAAGAGTTTCCCCCCACAAGTGCGGACGGTGAACATGATATACGCAACCCATATACCCAAGAGGGAGCGGAAGCGTGCACTAAGGGACGTATATGCGATGGAGCCAGTCGCCCCTAAGTTCAATCCATGGTCCTCTTGCCCGATCACTTTCGATCGAAGAGACCATCCGACCAGTATCCGCCATGGTGGATTCGCCGCATTGGTTTTAGACCCAATCGTCGATGGATTTCACCTCACAAGAGTCCTGATGGACGGCGGCAGTAGCCTGAACCTGCTTTATCAGGATACAGTGCGCAAGATGGGCATAGACCCCTCAAGGATTAAACCTACAAAGACGACCTTCAGAGGCGTCATAACAGGTGTTGCGGCCAATTGTACAGGCTCAGTCACACTAGAAGTGGTCTTCGGATCCCCGGACAATTTCTGAAGCAAGGAGTTAATCTTCGACATAGTCCCGTTCCACAGCGGCTATCATGCTCTGCTCGGACGAACCGCATCCGCAAAGTTCAACGCGGTGCCGCATTACGCATACCTCAAGCTCAAGATGCCAGGTCCTCGTGGAGTCATCACGGTCAACGGAAATACGGAACGCTCCCTCCGAACGGAGGAACATACAGCGGCTCTCGCGGCAGAAGTACAGAGCAGCCTTTTAAGGCAATTTTCGAGTCCGGCCGTTAAACGGCCGGACACGGCCAAGCGCGCCCGGAGCAACATCAACCAAGACCACCTGGCATGTTCCAAGCATGTGTAGCAATGCGGCCCCAACCCCAGCCCTTGCACCATTGCAAGACCAACCCTCCGCGTACATCATTACACTCTAGAGATACCATGGGCCTAGGGGGAGGGGCACGACCACAACAGACCCAGAGTGCGGCTCGACCACACCAGGGGCTCACAAGTGTGTCACTCCTTTTTATTATTCTTTTTTCCTTCTACACAGGACTTCGTTCACCAGAGGCCCTGTCCGGCGGCGAACCCGCCGAACTCATCATGCAACAGCCAGGGAGGGAAGAAGGATGCAACGAACACTCAGGTGGTCTCCATTACGAGCATTAAATTTGATTATATACACCAGTCCGCAGCCTACCCCTGAGGGGGGACATGTTTAATCAGTCCAACCCCTTGCTTACCGCACTATTTGTACCATTCTGCACTCATAGCAGAATTCCTTGAATAAATAATGCAGCACTTTTCGCATGTAATTGCATTACCTTACATATATGTTCACTAATGACATCTTACACCCGTATATTTTTGTACGGCCGAATACACCAGGGGCTTATGTTCCCCGCATTATGGTGTGATAAGTCCAAACACTTTCACAAGTGCGGCACTCCGAACTTATAGCATTATATGAATCGGCCCCGAATCATGTCTTGGGTCAATAGTTGGGTTTGCCCGGCTCCCACGTTTTGGTACCTTACGTTCCGTTCTATCGGCTAAGGTGGCACTGGGAGAACCACTGCGATTGCGCCTCGGTTGAGCTGGGCGAGCGCCTCAGTGGAGAAAGCTAAAACTGACTGTCATGATAAGGCGAGAGACTGGTCGCTGTTCGAGAGGTCTTTTCGAGTCCTTAAAGACTTATGCCGCATTAAGCGAAGAACCGGATAATGTCCGGCCAAGGCGTGGATAGAGCCCCGAACTCGGTCTTCCGAATACTAGGGGCTTCGCCAAAATTTAAAATTATAGAATTCTATGGCTAAGTGAGAGTGTTCAAGCATTATAAGTCCGGTTGCCTTGTTCGTTGTGTTGAGCGCCTCCCTAGATGGACCCAAGAATGGGAACAAGAGTGCTCAAGTTTATCACGAACACCCCAGCACTCGTGGCTTGGGGGCTAAAGCCGAGGACTTGCCATCTCTCAGATTTTATGAACGGCCGCACAGAAGGTAATATTTTAAATCAAACAAGCGTTGCTTAGCGCATATGAACAAAGTTTTCAGCGCACAGGATAATACATAGCGAGTCTACTCAATAATTACATCTTTGGGGCACTCATCCGCAATCTTGCGGCCACCCTTCAGGACAGTCTTATAGTACATCTCGGGCGTACGATACTCCTTGCCCGTTGGCGGCGCGTCAGTGATAAGCCTCTCCGCATCCAGCCTGCCCCAGTGCACCTTTGCGCGGGCAAGGGCCCGACGAGCGCCTTCAATACAGGCGGAGCGCTTGATAACCTCCACCCAGGGGCACGCATCCACCAGCCGCCGCACGAGGCCGAAGTAGCTCCCAGGCATGGCCTCTCCAGGCCACAGCCGGACTATGAGGCCCTTCATGGCCTGCTCGGCTACCTTGTGGAGCTCGACCAGCTGCTTCAGCTCGTCGCTAGGGGGCAAAGGAAGGCCGGCTTCAGCGTACTGAGACCAGAAGTCTCCGTTGAGCTCCCCTCCTTGCCTCGGTAGAATGCGGCAGCATCGAATACACTGCGGGGCAGATCTGCAAACGCCCCTGGAGAGCTCCGAATTCGGGTAAGTGTCAGGTAATTTACAACAACATGCTTACTTTGCATGAAAAATTCCTTACCCGCCGCTATCTTCTTCACATCCTCAACCTCCTGAAACGCCTTATGGGCCTCGGCCTTGGCGGTTTTGGCACTTTCGAGAGCCGAGGCAAGCTCGGACTCTCGAGTCTTTGAGTCGCGCTCCAAACTCTCATGCTTTTCCACGAGAGCTTGGAGCGCTTGTCGCACTTCCGCCACCAGCGCCTCTTGCTTCTCTCGCTCTGCCCATTCCGCGGCCGCATTGTGTTCGGCCGCGGACACAGCCTCCTTCAGGGTTGCCACCTTGTTTGTGGCCCTTGCAGTACCCACGTTATCCTTGTTATTTTTATTGCAACCTAAATCCTTTTCTGTAAGGTAACTATTCAAAGTGGTGTTACTCACCTTCTTTGTCCTCGAGCCGCTTCTTGGCACGGCTGAGCTCTTGCTCGGACCGCTCGAGGTCCTGCTTCAAAGCACCAACCTCCACAGTTAGTGCGGCAGAGGTCAGCAGCGCAGCCTGCAAACCCATATTGACATAATTTTTTAGCAACCCTGCGTATATCTTGTTAGATCCTCAGTCCGGCTTTTCTTTCCGAACACCGAACTGAGCATCAGGGGCTACTGTCTATGTGGTATTACATTACATAATTTTAACTTCTTACCTCAAAGCCTATTAGAAGGCTACTGCAGGCTTCGGTCAGCCCGCTCTTGGCGAGCTGAACCTTCTGAATCACCGCACTCATGATAGTGCGGTGTTCTTCCTCGATGGAAGCGCCTTTGAGCGCCTCCAACAAATTGTCCGGCGCCTCCGGTTGGACGGGGGCCGCCGGCGTCACGGTCTTGCCCTTCTTGTGAAGGGGGCGCCTGCCGGACTCCGGAACCACTTCGGGTTCCGATGTGGAGTCCGGCGCAAAGTCCGGGAGGCTGCCTTGTGGCACCTCCGGAGCCTTCTCCTGATGGGTCCTTTCTCGGGACCCCACCTTGGCGTCCTCAGTGGCACGAGGGGTGGAGGCAGTCGGGATGGAATCTACATCCGACAGAGCCAACGACCCACTCGACGAAGCGGGGAGATCATCGTCGGACGGACTACAGGCAGTATGCGGCATTAGAAGGACACTATGTGACACAAAAGAAATTACAGAATCAGGATAATTACAATCTTGCCGGAGGCCTGGCCCTCGAGGGCCACTCTTCCTCGCCAACGTTGGCGTTGGCGGAGCTGTCCGGGGGAATTGTTCTTCCCCTCTTGGACCCTTCAGCCTCCCCTGTCGGGGAGGCCTTCCTCTTTCTCTCTCCCTCCTCTGGGAGAGAGTCTTCTACCTCCTCCTCGTCTTCGGGGGAGGAATCCGCATCGGAGTCGTCGGACACCTGAAAACGGGAACTCTTTCGAGTACCCGTGGCCACCTTCTTGGCCTTCTTCTCCGGCACCACATATGGTGCCGGAACCAGCAGCCCCGCTAAACGGGCGTCCACTGGGTCCTCTGGCATGGGAGCTGGGCAGATGAGCTGCTCGGCCTTCTTCAGCCAGTCCTGTCAAAGGAAAAGGGAGATTGAAACCCGCTTAGGGTCGAACTATTAACAACAAGTGTCCCGTAAAGGGGTAGAATCACTTACCTCGTCAGCTGGACGCTGCGAGTGAAATCTGCGATCTTCCGTCGCGGATGCGGGGGCTTCGGCGCCCTTAAACAGCACCCTCCAGGCGCCTTCGTATGTCGTGTCGAAGAGCTCGCTCAACGCCTGGTGTTGTGCCGGATCAAACTCCCACAGGTTGAATGCCCGTTCTTGGCATGGGAGAATCCGGTGGACGAGCATGACTTGGACCATGTTAACAAGCCTGAGCTTCTTGTTCACCAGCTTCTGGATACAGGCTTGTAGTCCCGTCAGCTCCTTCGAACTACCCCATAGAAAGCCCTTCTCTTTCCAGGAGGTGAGCTGCACAGGGATACCAGATCTGAACTCGGGGGCCGCCGCCCACTTATGGTCGCGCGGCTCGGTGATGTAGAACCACCCCGACTGCCACCCCTTGACGGACTCCACGAAGGCCCCTTCGAACCAGAGGACGTTGGGAATCTTGCCCAACATGGCGCCTCCGCACTCCTCCTGCGTGCCCTTCACTACCTTCGGCTTGACATTGAAGGTCTTGAGCCACAAGCCGAAGTGGGGCTGGATGCAGAGGAAGGCCTCGCACACGACGATGAACGCCGAGATGTTGAGGATGAAGTTCGGCGCCAGATCATGGAAATCCAGGCCGTAGTAGAACATGAGCCCCCGGACAAAGGGGTGAAGTGGAAAGCCCAGTTCACGGAGGAAGTGGGGGAGAAATACGACCCTCTCATGGGGCCTGGGGGTGGGGATGAGCTGCCCCTGGTCGGGAAGCCGGTGCGCGATGTCGCCGGAAAGGTATCCGGCGCTACGTAGTTGGGCGATGTGCTCCTCCTTAACGGTGGAGGCCAACCATTTACCTCCCGCTCCGGACATGGTCGGAGAAGGTTGAGACGAGATGCGTGAACTTGGGCGCTGGAGCTCGAGTGCACAGAGATGGATAAGCAAAGGAGGAAGAAGGCGTAGGTAAAAAGGCGGATCCTTATCCCCTTATATATAGGCGGACGAAGACTATATGTCCCCACCGGCCTGGTAAAACTCGCTTATCTCCCAAGCGCCACCATCAATGGCGCGGTTGGGTTACCCACGTCCGTATTGATGAGAATCCCGGAATAAGGGGAACACGATCTCTGCTTCGACAAGACGTGCCAAGGAAACCGCTTCGCTAAACGTGTTGAGGTGGTATAATAAAAAACGATTCAAGTAAAGGCTTGGTAGTGGTGTGACGTCATGCCGCAAAATACGTCAGCAGATTAAACTTGTGTACATATTATTCTCTCTACAGTGGAATGTGGAATTTATTTTGCAGAGCCGGACACTATCCTGGTGTTCACAGTCTTCTATAAATTATTCGGAGGAGGAACCCGCCTTGCAATGCCGAACATTATGCGCGCCGGATTCATCGTCATTGAAGCCAGGTTCAGGGGCTACTGAGGGAGTCCTGGACTAGGGGGTGTCCGGACAGCCGGACTATCATCGTCCGCCGGACTCCAAGACTACGAAGATACAAGATTGAAGACTCCGTCCTGTGTCCGGATGGGACTTTCCTTGGCGTGAAAGGCAAGCTTGGCAATACGGATATGTAGATCTCCTACCATTGTAACCGACTCTGTGTAACCCTAGCCCTCTCCGGTGTCTATATAAACCGGAGGGCTTTAGTCCGTAGGACACAACATACATTACAACAATCATACCATAGGCTAGCTTCTAGGGTTTAGCCTCCTTGATCTCGTGGTAGATCCACTCTTGTAATACGCATCATCAATATTAGTCAAGCAGTACGTAGGGTTTTACCTCCATCAAGAGGGCCCAAACCTGGGTAAAACATCGTGTCCCTCGTCTCCTGTTACCATCCGCCTAGACGCACAGTTCGGGACCCCCTACCCGAGATCCGCCGGTTTTGACACCGACAGGCTGAATTTGGCCCACAAGAAGAAAATGACAGTAACGGGCCGTAAGTAACCGAGTGCTGCAAATGAGCCCAAGAATAAATGGGCTCTCGGAAGGCCGAAAGTTAACTTGGGCTGGAAACGGCCCAACGGAATAACGGCCGTTAATGGGTATAAAGTGTTACACTGTTCATTACGGGCCAGTTTCACCTCGGGCCGTTAATGGCTGTAAAGTAATACACTGTTCATTACGGGCCAGTTTTAGCACGGGCCGCTAATGGGCCAAGAGTTACAAAGGGCCTCATATGGGCCGAAAGACATCATGGGCCATACATGGGCCAAAAGTGAAAACGGGCTGGAATCATATTGGATGGCCCAGATGACGCTACTGGGCCTAATTCACATAGGGCGTAATGGGCCTTGTGTTAGCGGGTTGTAAATGGGCTATATGCTAACATGCTTTCCATGGGCCGGCCCGCCAGCTTTTAAACAAGTCAAACGGGTCGGCCTATTCAAAGGAATGGGCCACTGTTGGGCTGTGCCACGTGTCGATGTATCGTAGGCATCTTTTGTCCAGTGAGTGGATGACATCTGTCCCAATGATGAGCCGACACGTGTTTCCTCTAGCCAATGATGATTTTACACGTGGAAAATCCCCATTGGTCGGGGCTGTTAACGGGTCATCGGATCCAAAACCCGACCCGATAGCTTAACGGCGTTCCGTTACGGTGGATGCCACGTGTCGGTCACCCTTGACGAAAGCACTTCTGTGACGCGCGATTTACCGTCATGGAAGTGGACACTTCCGTGATGATAATTTTGCTAATGTCATGGAACACTTCTACGACAACACATGTATGACTATCTTGATTCTGTCATTAATTTGTCATGGATGTACATGCATGACAAAAAACGCGACCTACTATGACAAACATGTATCATCACAGAAGTGTATTTTTTTTGTAGTGCTTTGCCGGCCACACGACCAGCTGACGACGGCTTACTGAACTTATCCTTGTTTTTCATTACGTTCAATGCCCTACTTAAAGTGCTGTCCCAAGGGGAGCTCTGAGACGACCCCGCTCTACTGCTTTCAGTGTCCTGCAAAAGGAATGTGAACCATTTAGAAATTTGGCAACCATATGGAGCTAATTATGTGAGGGTGTATTCCTTACTAGAACACGCTCAAGCGCCTTGGTCATCGCGTCCGTGTTAAGCTCCTTTGTTACAGGGTCCTCCTTGTACCGGGCCCTTACATAGTTCCTGGTTTGCTTGTCACGTTATTTCTCGAAGCGGGGCGGTAGGCCTTGCTCGGCACGCTCCGCATCCTCCTTGTCCCATATAGGTTCCGCCACTCTGTAACCATCGGGACCGAGTTGGTGGACCCCTAAGTTCATGTCCCGCATATCTTTCCCCCACTGACTTGATTCCACAGTTGCGCTGCTCTCGCACTTGATCTTGAACTCCTTGTAGTCATCTTCGCTGATCGAAAGATTTTTTGCCTTGATCTTCTCATAAATATCACCTTTGTCAATCATTATCTTCACCGTGCTTCACCAAGTAGACAGGGCCGTGCTCATCTTCGTGAGGGCGGCACTGTTCACTTTATTCCCTGATAGGCGTGTGTTTGTGGCATCACCGGGGAACTTGTATCGTTCGTGCAGCTTCGTGAAGAGGAGGCTGCGCAAATTCCCTCGGTCAGGATGCCTTAGGTTCTCGGTGTTGATTGAGACGGTGCTCCGGAGAATGCACCCGAGCTGAACCGCGTACCACTTGACTAATTCTATGCCCCTCGGAGGAAACTTCAGTAAATTCCTCCTTGACGGTGCCGAGCACGTTCGGGCGCCGGTCCTTCCGTTGCCTCTTTGGTTGGCGGCCATCTATGCGTGGGCCACCATCATTAGTGGTGGCATCCTCGGCGGCACCATTAGTGGTGTCAACCCCGATGCCACTAGGGGTTGTGTAGTCAGGATCGGTGTCTTCTGCGGCGTCGTCATAGCGGTGAGTTTCTTCCTCCATCTCCCGGGACAGCTCCCAGAATTGCTTGCCCGAACCGCCAGCCTCATCGTTGTGGGCCATGTTTCGCTCTAAATAGGAAAAAAGTTTGGTCAAAAAGTTGGTTATTGTCAAGGAACAAGATCATGGTCTCATCATTTAGGGTTTGTCGACACTGAGGCATCCTAAAAGCTAAGCTTTTATCATTTAGGGTTTGTCGACACCGAGGCACCCTAAAAGCCTAAGCTTTCATCATTTAGGTTTTTATGGACACCGAGGCACCCTAAAAGCCAAGGTTTTATAATTTAGGGTTTGTCGACGCTGAGGCACCCTAAATGCTAAGTTAAGGTTTCATCATTTAGGGTTTATCGATGCCGAGGCACCCTAGGTCGACTGATATATATGGGTATCTTCTAATAATATACGCTATCAAGAAAAGGGAAGGAGAATTCTAAGTTGGGCCTAATCACTTGGCTCTATTGCCACCTATGGTTTAATGTAGCAAGAATAAAGGGGCAGTTGATCCTACTTAATTAAGTACTAAGATACCCCGGCCCATGCATTAGTCGCAAGTACCCCATATGTCCTATTTTTAGCAAAGTCATGCTAAAATTCATGGAAAATTTCAGCATGACCTTTGCTGAAAATAGGACATATGGAGTACCTGAATTTGCCGGAACGGAAGTTAATAGACATTCCGGCAAACCCAAGGGCCTCTTGGGGTACCTGCAAAATCATTATCCTCGCATAATGAAGTCGCCAATGGGTCATTTCAGAAGATCACAAGTAGCATCATCACAAGTACAACATCATCACAAGTACAACAGCAGCAGCAGTGAATACAGGCATAACATCATCACAAGTACAACAGCAGCAGCAGTGAATACAGGCATAACAGCATAACAGCATAACAGCATAACCATGTTTCGCTCTAAGTTGGGCATAACAGCAGCAGCAGCAGGTTTATTCTTCTTCTTCACAAACATTAATTGTCTAATTGAGCAATACAGCGATAGTGTGAACGAATAAAACACAAACTACACCTACATATTTGGGTACCTCTATGGTAGTAACATGCCATGCTCTGCCTAGAGCTACTGCAGCACAATGAACCCCTCAAATGATATACTATGAGAACCCAGGGACCATATAAACATCTAAATTTATATGTACTGAGCATTCATGGCAGTTCTAGCTACAACATAAAAATCAAGGAGAGATAGGTGAGACAACTGACAGCAAAACTGTCAAAAGCAAAGGTACTTAGGATTTAATAAGGTGGATAATTTGTGCCAAAAAAGGAATGTTTCAGACTACAGTGTTGCCTCGTTTAATTAACTATTGCCAACAACACAAGTAAAAGGCAAAGACCATCAAGGGCTTGAATGTTACTAGTGAGGCCAGTCCCCCATGCTAAGCCAATTCCACCATTTTACAAGCTAAAACTCAAACCACATTGGTGGTAACTACTCACTAGGTATCTAAATAATCCAAGAGAATATTGTACTGCCACAGCAATGCTCTGTGTTCTGCTATGTTGCTAATCATGTCATGAATGTAAAACATTTCAAAGTCCATATGTTACACCACATGTGAGTCGCAGATCAAGTGCTTGTAGCATCTTCATATCCCAATGAGCTAGAGATACATAAAACTACACTAGAACAGAAATTAGGATATGCTGACTCAAAGTACATCGTATACATGGGCATAGAAAGTACATGGTCCAGAAAATGGAATCATTCTCGGGACAAGGACCTTTGGTTCTCGCTGGTTACGATAATCCAAGAGAACACTAGGCTAATGAATAAATGCCGTATATTCTGGCACGTTACTAATGCATAAGAAAATATATAGAAGTAACTAGAGTCTAGAGCACTGGACATAAGAAAGGCATTTGCTTCTTCAATCAATAGAGCACGGTGCAGCCAGTAGCATAAGATTTACAGACAACTGACGGCAAAACTGTCAAAATCAAAGGTACTTAGGATTTAAGGTGGATAATTTGTGCAAAAAAAACAAGGAATGTTTCAGACTACAGTGTTGCCTCGTTTAATTCACTACAATCAGCAACACATGTAAAACGCAAAGTGAATCGAGGGCTTGAATGTTACTAGTGAGGCCAGCCCCCCCCTTTTAAGCCAATTCCACCATTTTACAAGCTAAAACTCAATCGAGGGCATTCATGGCAGTTCTAGCTACAACATCAACGTCAAGTAGCATCAACATCAAAACCAATTATGGTAGCCAGAACTAGAAAGTAACAAACGTCTAACATCCATATAACTCATGATGGCACAAAAAGTTCAAATGGTGAGTAGCTTAGCTTGGCATGTCTCAGACTCATTTGTGCACTGGTAACTAGTTTTTTACAGCAACCAACAACAACACTGATCAGGGAGCGGCCTGCATATTTCTAAAAGAGAAGGAAAATTCTGTTTGCTCGTAAACTTGCTGGAGGCTACAAAACTAGTGCAAGTTGTCGTTGTTCTACACACACTTAGTTCCAATTCATGACCATTTCAAGTTAAACGTTCTTCCTGTCTTCCAGGCCCATCTAAGCATGTCCGTCCATTCAATAACTCTACGACTACTTCTAATGGAGGAGAGGAGGAACAGCAGAGGTGGCTACTCACATCTGCTTCTGGTGGGTGTTGAGGTAGGACTTCTCGCAGTACTCGGAGGCGGAGTAGAGCTGCGGCCGCAGGTTCTTGAGCTCCTGCATCAAGCATGGCCACAACGTGTCAAGAAGGGGAACATGCCAGATCCCCGAAAGGTCCTAAACAATTTATAGCTTAAAAAAGATGAACAGGGAGTTGGAAGAGAGAGGATGGCTCACCGTGGAGGAGTGGAGGACTGGATGATTTTCAGCTTCAGAATGGAGGCGCCATGGGCAGCCGGTGCAGAGGGGCGCGACGGTGGCTTCCCATTATCCCGATTGTGGCAGAGGGCAGAGGGGCAGATGGTCCATGGAGGAAGCTGGGCTGCGACGGGAGTGGGTCCCGGTGGCGGCGAGGACCAAGACGGCAAGGCGAGGCCGGCGGCGGCGCTGGAACCCTAGCGCTGGCCCTGCTCGAGTTCGAGCCGAGCGAAGGAGGGTTGTTCTCCTGTTCGGTCGGAGAACCTCGTCGAAGCGGGCGCGGCGGTCTTTGGAGCAGGCGCGGGGGTCGTCGGAGCGGGTGTGGAGCGGGCGCGGGGGTCGTCTGAGCGGGCGCGGGGGTTGTTGGAGCGGGTGTGGCGAGCGAGGGAAGGTGGCTCTGGCAAGGGAGGGAAGGGGGATCAAGCGAAGGGGGGAAGGTTAGTAATGGCGCATGCCCTAGCGGTGCGCCATTAGTAATTTTTTTGATAGCAATGGCGCACCTCCTGGCAGTGCGCCATTAGTAATCTTTTTTTGGATAGCAATGGCGCACCCCTAGCGGTGTGCCATTAGTATTTTTTTAGGATTTTTTGTTGCCTA
>NC_041381.1:329588145-329649126 GCF_002162155.2 Triticum dicoccoides
GGCGGCGGTGGAGCGGGGGAGGGTGCGGGGGGTCGTCGGTGGCGGTTGAGCAGGGGAGGGTTCGGGGGGTCATCGGCGGCGAGGGGGATCTCGCGAGGGGGAATAGCGATCGAGATGGAGGGGGATCTGGCGCGGGGGGTGCGCCATAAGTAACTTTTTTTATAATTTTTAGTTGCGTCTAATATTTTTTTAGAAAATGACGATCAAATTTGAAAACATTAATGAATGTGAAAAAATATGATCAAATTTGTTATTTGAAAATATTTATGAATATGAAAAAATATCATCAAATTTGTTATTCGAAAATATCATCAAATTTGTTATTTGAAAATATCATCAAATTTGTTATTTAAAAATATAATCAATATTTTTTTTGGATTTTTAGTTGCATCCATTTGTGAATTGGTAAAACATTTATGAATATGAAAAAATATCATCAACTTTAAAAAAATATTCATGAATTCAAAAAGTGCCCATGAAGTTTAAAAATATTCATGAGTTCAAAAAATATTAACAAATTCAATACTTTTTGTGAGTTAGAAATTTAATACCATAATAAACATAAATAAATATTCATGAGGACACTAGAACGGAAGAAATATCATTTCAATATGTCAAAATACAATCGAGAAATGAAGGCTACAATTTAAATACAATCGATCTTAGCTAGCTATCTGTTCACAATCTTCTTGCCCCTATTTTTCGCAAATGGAGTTCTTCTCTTGAACGGACGTCCGTTAGGTAGGGTGGTCCTGCTTCTTCTTGTGGTGTATGCTGGTATTTCATCGTCGTCGTCATGTTCCATCTTCGGGTCGCCGTACTTGTCGAAGTCTTGCTCATTGGCGACTCCATCCATTCCGATGATCTTCCTTTTGCCTCTCCTCACGACAACACGATTGGGCTTTGACGGGTCGGTAATGAAGAAGCATTGGTCCACTTGGGAAGCTAGTACCCATGGCTCATTTTTCGCGGTGACGTTTGTGCCCGCGGTCTTGGATTTGGCTTCAGCTATAACCATGGTGGTGAAATACCGGTCTTCTTTTAGGGAGCTCCTGGCCCATCTAACATGGAACATCGGGACCTTCACTACAAGAGGACCCCACCTACAGCAACACATTTTTCCGTATCTAAAAGTCCATATATGCGTTGCTAGGATCTTTACCAACGGTTTGGGATGCGTTGCCTTATCCAGTGTTGCTAGCGCATAATGCAACAGTTGTACTTCCGTTGGTAAAAGGAACCGTTGCAAGACTACAACACATAAAACCGACTTTTACAACGCTCATATACGTTGGTGGTTAAAGTAACTCAAATCTCATTGCTTGGCAACAAAGATTTGGTTAATGTATAGGAACTCAAATCTCATTGCTTGGAAACAAAGAATTTGCAATGCTTCAGGTGTTTTACATATAAAATGTGAATAATGGTTTATACATTGCCAGCAATTAAATTAATGGTCCACATAATGGTGATAAGTATGTATATCAAGTCAGAAGAAAAAATATAAGAGGAAGAAATCATATATTGAAAAAAGAACTTTGGGATTACAATTGGTGATATTACAGGAGGAATAACTTCCAAATATGATGCATAATCTAAATATTCTCTTGACAACGAAACTTAAATTGAAACATCCATCGATATCCCTACAACTTAACAAAAACTTAACCAAGGAACATCATCCAACAAGAACAGCATCCCTACAACTTAACTAAAACTAAAAACAGCCATCATCGTCATCATCGTGAACCGGAACATCATCATCACCATTGCAGTATACTTGCCACGCACCCATAGAAGCGTCCATATATCTTTTGAATCTACAAAGAAAATAACAAAATGAACTGTTAATACACAATGCATTGACATGATGTAAATAGTGATGGGTTGCCCAGCAAATAAGAAATATTACTTGTTACAACGGGTCATTACTTCCGAAACATTGGTTGTCCGGCTAGATTACCTGAAATTATTCGCTTACAACTCAATATACTACTTCAGGTCAACAAACAAACATAAACAGACTCGAAGAAAAATAAACAGATGTGACTGTGGCCTAAAAGCAAGCCACTAATAACATAGTACCTACTTAGTTGACAGGTTAAAAGCACAATAGACACTGCTCATGTGGAACAGTGCAAGCAACATAATGGGAAATTCAGCAATTTATGAACCATGACAGCAAGAGTTCATGTGGATAATTCAGCAATTTATGAATCAAAGTGGTGAGAGCTCAGTGGTCAGTTTAGCAATGTACGAATCAAAAGGGCAAGAGCATCTAAGAAGAACATTACTTGCATTTCCATCTTCACAAACAGTTAAGATATGGAGATTGTGGATAGTTACCAGAACCATGACTACGAACACTGTCGTATCTTGGACAAATCTACTCGCAGCTCCAGCGATCTATGATGTTCGCCTCCGTCTCGATAGTGCCTGAATGGATGAGTGCGGCACCTCACATTAAATTACACACAACCATAGGTACACCATTGGCGAGATAGGAGTACATAAATAGTTGAATAAGAGCAGAAAATGAGCCTGAAAAATGGTTAGCTAATGTAAGCAATAAAGGAATAAATGAATAATCACCACAATGGAAATAGTCTTAGTTGAAGGTAAAACACAGTGACGTACTATGAATGTAGAGACTAGCACATTGAAAACCACCAAATGGCATTGAGTATTTCTTCCTTTGGAAACCTGCGCACAAACAAACAATGATCCTCGACTTAACAGATGAAAAAATGATGATTAACAGTTAGCCGCTGCCTGTGTATATGTGTGTGTTCTTGCTGCAAGCTTTAGTATCTGAATGTTTGCGCATGAACATGCGTAAAGCTCAGGTGTAGGTTCCATCTAAGTGGGGTATTGGGATTCAGTTTTATTCTCCCTATGATGTACAGCGGTAGTAGATTAGTACCTTTTTTAGATTAGTAGATAAGTACTCGCACCGTAAAGAAATATAAGAGCGTTTAGATCACTACTCAAGGAGGGAGTACTTGGTATAGATGAATCCTCTGCAATGACTTGAACCAAGTGCATATATAATAACTGCATGCTATGAGGGGACAATCACATAACCAAATGACAAAGAAAATGTGTACTATCTTATGGTGAGTTTTTTAGACGAAGAGGCTAACAAGACCGAGGAATTTAACTAGGGAGTTGCATAATACCTTTTCAAACCGAAGGAAGAGAAGGATGTCAGTGTATGGAAATACAATTGGAAAGTAACAGTGTATCACATACTACAAAAAACAGTGTATCACATTTGACGTGTTCATGAAATTGAATGTTTGTTAACCCATAGCAACACACGGGTATTTATCTAGAAATCCAAATTGTGTAGAATAGTAAGAGCATACAACAATTAGTATATTAACAGGTGTGGAAAGAAGTATTTAGCAGTGTTCTGAATCATATCAATAGCATCAAAGCAACATCATACAAGAAACCATGCACATTATTAATTCACCTGCTCACTAAAACAAAGGTCTACCTGCTTCCACCAACAGGTCCACATAATCTAGTATTTGAGCTGGACGTGAAAGCCACCATTAGCAAGCTACTACCTCCACCTAAATAACCTGACCATCGGACTCCTGCAAAGTGTGAAATTGCAACAAAGAACTTTGATTAGTAACTCATCCAAACTGCCATACAGAGACCTATAAAGACTGGATCCGGCCTTAAATATTATAACTCTAGCAATAGACTATTTAATATGTGATCCACATATATGAACTAGTGTTTCTCTGCATCAAAAAAATTAAAAGGGTTACCGACTCATCTATGAAGCACTGATGAGTTAGCAGCGTATAAGATATAAAAAGAATATGATGCTCCAATGATATTTAATAATTACTGTACTAATTTAATATAATAGCAATCAGTGCATGAATGTAAATCAACGGAGATGGGAAGTCAGTCTGCAGGCCTATCAGTGTTCGTCAATGAATTGCACAATGGCCAAACTTTTTTGACAGGGATTAGCTGCAATAGAATCAGGGGTGCATACCTAGACGTCTAGAGGAGAAGAGAAGAACAGAGGTTAGAGAAAGGGGAAGAGAGAGAGGACGAAGCCAGGGGAGGGGATTCACTCGCCGGCGAGAAGAGGACGACATGGCCACCAGTGCCGGGGCCGACACCCAAAACCCTAGCCATCAGGGGAAGGTCGCGGGAGGGCTTTGGTGGCCGCGAGCGCCGGATCTAGCCGCATGAGAGCGCGCCGCTGTGTGAGGGGACGTCGGGCTGTGCTTCGCAATGGCGGGACTCGCCGAACGTCGCCTGAATCAGCCGCCGGAGGTGGCGCGACGAGGAACTGCGTCAAGAGAGAGATGGGATGTGTGAGGGATGGGTGGGTAGCGGATATGGCGGATCCGGAAGCCACCGGAGCGGTGATGTGGGAGCAGGAGAGGGGAGGGTCGGCGGCGAGGTGGGAGGAGGAGGGTGATGCTGTGGTTGGTGGCGGCGATTTGGGAGAGATGAGGGGTGATGAGGGGCATCGTGGGCTCTGTTTCTCTCACATCCCTCTCTCCTTTCCTGTTTTTTTGTTTTTATTTTTATTTTTTTACATATGTCCCACGATAGGGTGAAGAGCTGCAAATCTGCAACGCTTATGTGCAACATTTAATATGTGTATCTATTGTAAATTTTACAACGAATAGCCAAAATGTTGTAGAATGTGTGTTGCTTTATAAGGGGTATCCTTGTAGTGCTTCTCTCCAGCGTAGCTCAGCTCCCAGATCTCCTCGATCCTTCCGTAGTATCTGTCCTTGTCGTTACCGGTGTAGGATACCATCGTTACCCTGGAGTTCTGATAACCATCGCTCTTCATGTCCTTTCCCTCGGTGTAGAATGTGTAGCCGTTGATATCGTACGCCTCATACGTCATCAGGTTGTGCTCGGCGCCCTGTGACAAGGAGAATATGAGTTGTTCTTCCGTAGAAGAATCCTCATGTAAATGGTACTACAGAAGCATCTGTTTGAACCAACGCGTGAAACATGAGTTGTGCTCTTTGATTATATCTCCGTCCGTCCACTGTTGGCCTCGGTCTTTGTACGTGTTCTCAATAAAGGTTCTGTGCTCTACCACCCAAGGATCGACCACGTCTATGTGTTGTAGCGCGACTAGGTTTGCTCTTTCAAAAAAGGCGAGCCGACCCTCGAAGTCGACACGCATTTCGCGGCAACCCTCATGGTGACCCCATCCAGCGAGCCTGTCGAGGTGCTTGTTGACGGACAGACCAACGGGGTTCTCGATGCCTAGATAATTCGTGCGGTAGGAGATGCACTATTCGGTCAGAAAGCCCCTGGCTATGCTTCCCTCTGGACGTGACATGTTGCGAACGTATCCTTTCATGACACCATTCATCCTTTCAAACGGCATCATGTTGTGCAGGAACGTCGGCCCGAGTTGGATGATATCCTCCATGATATGGACCAGAAGATGCACCATAACATCGAAGAATGCGGGCGGGAAGTACTTCTCAAGCTCGCATAGTATCACCACGACTCTTCCTGTAGCCTTCTGAGTTGCCTCACGCCAACCGACTTCCAAGAGATGACGTCGAAAAAGTTGCATAGGCCAAATAACATTTCATGGACGTCCGCGTCCATGATCCCACGGATTGCAACTGCAAGTATCGACGTCATCAGCACGTGACAGTCATGAGACCTCATCCCGCTGAACTTTTGCTTCGCTGAGTCTAGGTATCTGCTTATCTTCCCCGCATAACCGTAAGGAAGTTTTTCTCCTATGAGGCAGGTGAAAAATTGATCGATCTCCTCCTGACTTAGAGTGAAGCACGCAGGAGGGAAGTCATTTCCGGTCTTCTTGGCCTTTTTGTCTTTGCGACGACTTTCCGTGTCCTGCTTCGCCTCATCATAATCATCATTAACATGAAGCTCCTCCTTGATGCCCATTGATTTCAAGTCTGCCCTTGCTTTCGGCCCATCT
This sequence comes from Triticum dicoccoides, assembly GCF_002162155.2. Classification (NCBI taxonomy): domain Eukaryota; kingdom Viridiplantae; phylum Streptophyta; class Magnoliopsida; order Poales; family Poaceae; genus Triticum; species Triticum dicoccoides. The sequence continues at coordinate 329,594,108 of NC_041381.1, forward strand.
TTGGTCCTCTCTGGCATGTTGAGCAGGGTACCAAGCAGACTCTCGCACATGTTCTTCGTGATATGCATGACATCAAGGCTGTGAGGCACACGGTGGATCTTACAGTACGACAAGTCCCAGAAAACAGACCTCGTTTTCCATACCTTCAGCAGCGGCTTTGGCGCCTTTCGCTTCTTTCCCGGCTCTGGCGCCTTTTGCTTCTTTCCCAGTAGTGGGCAATCTTTCCAATTTTTCAACAGCTCGTCTATTTCCTCGCTGCTCCTCGTACGCGGGCGTCTTCAGGGTTTGGTTTCACCATGGAATAGATACTTGCGTTTCCTCCATGAGTCATCGTCGCGAAGCCACCTTCGATGTCCCATGAACATAGTTTTCGAAGACCCGGGATCTCTATCTAGCTGGAAATACGTTGTGTTATCCATGCACCTAACGCATCCAGAAAATCCGTGGACCACCTGCCCCGCGACATATCCGTAACCGAGATAGTCCTGCACCGTCGTGAGCAGTGTGGCTCTCATAGGGAAATATTCTTTCTCTGCGGCATCCCACGTATTGGCTGGCGTTTTCCACAGCATGTCTAGCTCCTCTTTCAGCAGCCCCAGATGCAGATGTCGTTCCCTGGTTGTTTCGGACCTTCAATTAGCATACTCATGTTAATGTACTTCCTCTTCATGCGCAACCAGGGGGGAAGGTTGTACATCGACACAAACACAGGCCAGGTACTATGTGTGCTTGTCTGGCTATCAAACGGATTGACTCCATCGGTGCTCGCGCCCAGCACGATGTTCCTGGATCGTTCCCAAATTCTGGGTGTTCGAAGTTCAACGCCTGCCACTGGCTCGCATCCTTAGGGTGACTCAGCATCTTGTCTTTTTTATTTATCTCTGGATCATTTGCGTTATCTTCTTGCTTCTTCTCCTCCCTATCCGCGTGCCAATGAAGGAGCTTTGCTACCTTAGGGTCCGCGAAATACCAATGCAGACGAGGAGTGATCAGAAAGTATCACACCACTTTTCGAGGAGCTTTCTTCATCTTCTTGTATCGAGTGACGCCGCACACCGGACATATGGTAGACTCCGTGTGCTCGTCCCGATAAATGATGCAATTGTTCATGCACACATGGTATTTCATGTGCGGTAAATCAGAGGACACACGATTTTCTTCGCCTCCTCGAAACTGGTCGGGCACTTGTTCCCCTTGGGAAGACATTCGTTCCAGAATGACATGTTCTCGTCGAAGCATGCGTCGGTCATTTTGTGTTTTACCTTCATCTCCAGAGCCATGAGCGTTACTTTCAGGCGGGTATCCTCGAGCCTGCATCCTTCATACAATGGAGTAACCGCGTCTATCTCCAGTTGATCCAGCTTGGCTTTCTCTCGGGCGGCAGCTCTTGCGTTATCCGTCTGCTTGAGAAGCAGCTCTTGAATATGAGGGTCCTGCACCCAGCCCATTGATGGTCCATCGTCGTCTGCTCCGGCATCTTCATCTTCATGATCATGCCCTTTGTCTGCTCCGGCATCTTCCTCATCATCATGTACGGCATCTTCTACATGATGACTGTGTACTGCATCTACTTCGTGATCATGTCCTGGAGATTCTTCGTCTTCTCGCCCGCCCTCGCCGCAGTTGTCTTGCTGCCCTTCCTCATTTCTTGCCCGGCCCCCATGGATGACTTCATAATCATCTTCGTCACCTTGCCACCGATAGCCATCCATGAAACCACGCAAGAGCAGGTGGTCCCGAATATGTACGGAATCCAGGTCCATAAGGCTCTTCAGCTTGCATCTTCGACACAGACCTTTTATCTCCGTCTCATTCTTTTGAAGCATCTCGGCCTTCGCGGAGCTCAAAAACCTATTCATGACGCCTTCGGTCATCATGCGGACCATTGTCGCCTGCGGGGTAGAGAAAAACCATATTTTAGAACCAAGAAAAAATTTGGCATGACTTTGCCTAAAAATAGGACCAAAAAGAATGCACAGTGCCAAATTCTCGCCGAAACGGAAATGAATCAACATTCCGGCAAAATATTGGCAACTATCGCATTTCAAATACCGGTACATGCAAACATAAACATATATGGAACACCACAAACATACATAGATCTAGCTAGGCCATAAAAGTGCATGTGCACGTTGTTGGAGGGAGAAAAAAAGTAGATCTACAACATAAAGAAAGCATTCCCCTTACTTACTGTCGGATTTCGGGTTCCGGCAGACCCTTGAGGTTCGAACACTGGGGTGCGCGCGGAGATTTCGCCCTCTACCTACCTGCTCCTCCCCGAATCGCTAGGATCTAAACTATGAACATAACAACACAAGAGACACAGGGTTTATACTGGTTCAGGCCACCATTGTGGTGTAATACCCTACTCTAGTGTGTGGTGTGATGGATTGCCTCTTGGGCTGATGATGAACAATACAAGGAAGAGCAGCCTCGCGAGGGTCTGTTCTTGGCTGGTGCGATGAACTGCTTGGAGGAGTTCAATCGCTCTATCTACTGGTTTCCTGGTGAGGATCCAGATGCCTCTACTCTGGGGGTGGCTAGTCCTATTTATAGGCAAAGGCCCTGGGCCTCTTCCCCAAATATCGAGCGGGAAGGGCGCCAACAATTGGCCATTTTGAAGGGGAACAGTGGGTACACTTATCCTGACTAAAGTTGGTCCTCGCCTGTCAAAGGCTCTGGTAGTGACGCCTGCTTCGGCTCCACAATGACTTCCTCTCGGCCGTTGGGCTGGTCTTGGTCTTGTTGCACCGAAATGGATGCCTTTTCTTGATGCTCTAGCCTGCGCTTGCTCCCTTTGCACCAAAGAGGAAAGGAGGACACTGCACGGGCTGGCGCCCGACTGGCGCCCTTGGTCGTCATGGCTTGTGTCACGGGCACCTCGCGAGGTACCCCGCCTTGAACTCTCCGCCTCCTCGTGAGCCAGCCTGATGAGGCCGTGCCTGAGGAAGCTCCTTGTCGTCCGCCCCACGAGGCTTGGCCCCTCGCGAGGGTCTTGAGCTTGAGTCGATGAAGATGGGCCATGCTGGGCCCCCTTTGAGCCACGCCGCAGGCCGCAGGCAGGCAAGTCTGGGGACTCCCGTTCCCAGAACACTGACAGTAGCCCCTGGGCCAAAGGTGCGCCCGGACATGGCCGAGCAGAGAGGCGAAAGGGCAAGTGCGAAGCGTCATGGGCCCTAACAGCCTGCGGCCTTGGGCGGCGCGTGGCGGTTGATTGGACGTGGGCGCCTCTGCAACCGCACGAGTTGATAAAGGAGCGGCTTCTGTCCTTTGCCTTCTTTGCTTTCTCCAGTTGCTGCTCAGATCCCCTTTCTTGCGCCTCTCCTCCCCACCTTTGAAATCTTCAGATCTACTCGGTCTACGCGCCCTAGCCAGACATGGTGCCTCGCCAGGCCCCGGCCGGAGCTTGGTATTCGTCCGCTTTGGACTCACCGAACATTTTGGAGGCGAGCCTTGCTCGGGTGCGCCAGATGGCAGCGGCGCAGGGCATCGACGGGGCGAAGGTGTTCAAGGCCGGCTCTACTCTCCCTGAGGGCCAAGGGAGCACCTTCTATCCGCTCTTCGTGAGCGCCATCGTCGCCGGTCGGGTGCCTCCCTTTTTTGAGTTCTTCTTCTCTGTCCTCCGCCATTATAATCTTCAAGCCCTGCATCTCCACCCCAACTCTGTCCTTCTTCTGGCAATCTTCGCCTACTATTGCGAGCCTCACGTAGGGGTGAAGCCCTCAGGGGCCTTGTTGCGCCACTACTTCTCCCTCCGGACCTCTCGTGGCTCCGTCTCTGCGTGTGCAAGCTTTGTCGCGTACGGCGGCTCCATTGCCATTTCGAACCCTGGAAAAAGGATCGAGGGCTTCAGGAGCAAGTGGGTCTTAGTGGATGCTGGGCGCATCCACCCTCGGCTGATCCTGCCCACGGGGCATCCCGCGAGCTCCGACGACTGGTCCCGAGTAGAGCTTGTGGACCCCGCGCGAAGCCGGTGTTGGAGAAGATGGACGCGGATCTGAGGCCGGCCAGCCTGGCAGCGGCGAAGCTGACTTGTGCATCGCTGCTGAGGGAATTCCTGGAGCACCAGCTGGCTCCGCTTCGTCAGTACTCACTTCCGATGTGGAGGCCCCACCCGAGCCCCGCGGTTTTGGCCGATGAGGATCTGGCTACGGTCCTCCAGTCTTTGGTTGGGGGCGACGTGGCGAGGTTGGAGGGCGCTCCTAGGCCCCTGTTCCTCCGCGAGGACTGGGAGCAGGTAGTGGGGTCCATGCCCGCCTTCAACGGGGATGGGCCCGTGACCGAGGAGGCTCCCGAGGGCCCGGTGGACGTGTCCTCCGATGACTCCAGCGAAGAGAAGGAAGGAGGGGAGCGGGAAGAGGGGGCTGACTCCGAGGCAGAGTCAAGGGCTCCCCCCCTTCGGCTGCGCTCTCCGCCTCTGTAAGTGCATCTAGTGCCCCTTAGTGATTTTGGTGTATTGAAGACTTATAGGTTAAGGGACTAATGCGTTTGTGAGTGTACACAAGTCTATAAGTCTATGAGGAGTTTGATATTTATAGAGAAAGTCGACCCCTAAAAATGAAGTTCTTCAACTGAAGACTTTGATATTCTGAAGACTTTCTGAAGACTTTGAAAGTGAAGAAATTGGTGTGACCTTGAAGACTTGGCATTCATTTGTGGAACATGAAGCGTGAAGACTTTTCTTTTCGTAGTTTCATTTTCTCTTTCTTGAGTCATAGGAAACACTGTACTGTTAAAGGGGGTCGAGGAAATACTAAGGAAAAATTTCCATGTGATGCTCAACTCAAAATCCTACACCTACCAATCCCTTCGAGTGAAGCCTTTGGAAATCTCATACAGTTCAGTCACTTTCTTCAGTGACAAAGATGAAGTTCTTCTGGTCACTGATGAATTTGTTCTGACTGAGGAGTTAGGAATTCGCCGGTGCAAATTGCCTACACGGTGAGGAACATGATAGCCCTGAGGAATTTGAGAGTCAAATTTTCGACCGTTGCTGTGATGCGCGCCAGCTGTCCCAAAATATCTTATCCACCTAACGGTCATATCATTGAAGGGCATTTATGTCCTATCATGTCGGGCTGCTCCCTAGGCTATAAATAGCCGCCCCCTACAACCACTAGCTGGTGGGCTGCTCCGATAAAACTTGACACTTGTCATTTGAGAGCAACCCATCCTCCGAGGACTTTGAGTGAAAATCATCAAGTGAGGAACACCCAAAACCAAACCCCTACAAACCCAAAGTGATTGAGCATCACTGAAGAAATTGATCCTGAGTGGATCCGACGCTTGTTACCTTCGAAGACTGTGCTTCTTCCAGACGGTTAGGCGTCATGGTCTAGAGCATCCAAGAGGAATTGTGGATCGCCGAGTGACCAAGTCTGTGAAGGTTTGGAAGTCGCCTGAAGACTTACCATGAGTGATTGGACGAGGTCTGTGTGACCTTAGTTCAAGGACAATACGTTGAGGACTTGGTGTCCTGAGCTGCGTGCTCAGCGACTGGGTGTCCGGGACTGTGTGTCCTCGAGTTTAAATACTCAGCCGCTCCAACCAGACGTACAACTGAGACAGCAGTTGGAACTGGTCTACCAAATCATTGTCTTCACCAACTAACTAGTTCTATTTCCTAAACCCATTCATTTCCTCATTACTGTGTTGAGTGTTTGTTCATATCTGTGCTTGAAGACTTTGACTGAAGACTTTCTCAATTTCCTCAGTTCAATTTCTTCAGTCTGTTTGTCTTCATCTTGTGTTATCCTGTGATTATGCTTTCTGTACTCTGTGCTAGTCTTCATTTCATCATGATGACCATGCTTGTATTCTGTTATGCTTACTTCTGAGTACTTATTCCGCTGCAAGTAGTTCTTCGCTAAGGAATTTCCTCACCGGCAAATTCCTCAGTGAAGAATTAAAAAAAAATCGCCTATTCACCCCCCCTCTAGTCGATATAACGCACTTTCAGCCTCTCTCTGAGTGACGACGACGAGGATGATGATGAGCAGGGCGGCGGGAGCCTGCCCCCGATCCCGAAGAAGGACCGGACACAGCCACTGATCCGGCTGATCCGCAGGCGCACCTGGATGATAATGAGCAGGGCGGCTGATCCCCCGCGGGTCTGCCACAGCCCCGAGGCGATCCGCAGGCGCACCTCCTGCTCCCGAGCTCCTTGAGGCTGATCCTTGCAGCCGGCTCTTGGGCTTCAAGTACGGCCGGAGGCTACTCGAGCCCGCAAGCGACGACCTGTAAGTGCTGGATTCCTGTCTTGCTTATTGCTCTGTTGCTGAGGCTTGACGCTCGTATCTGCCGGCTAGGCTGGCGCCCGTGGCAAAGAAGTCGAAGGGAGCTCCCGAGGTTCCATCCATGGCAACACCTCTGCCCGTGACAGAAGGTGATCGTGACGTACGGGCCTCTCCCGCCCGGGCGTCCTCGCGAGGCCTGGCTGAGCCGGCTAGGGCGAGCTCAGCCCCCATGGCCCAAGCGACTCCCGAGGTGCCCTTGCCTGATGCCGCCACCACAGCCATCGTGCCGCAGCAGGCTCCACCTCAGGATACCGCGATCACGCTGCCGTCTTCTCCTCCTACTCCACCGACTGCTGCTTCCCCGACTACTGTTCTGGATCGCGCTGTTGCCGAACTGGACCGCCTGCGGCAGGATCTTCTGGGCACCGACTCTCGGCTAGTGCCGGGTGCTTGGGGCTAGCTTCCGGCTGGATTCGCTCCGATGCTTCGATTCGGGCGGCGCTGGTCCAGGCCTCGACGGACTGCGACGAGGAGAAGCAAGCCGTCCTTGGGGCGAAGGTTGCCCGCGACGCCGCCTTGGGGGAGGTGGCTAGTGTCCGAGGTCGCTGCGAGGCGCTGGAGAGCGAGCTGAAGGGCCTGCAGAACCAGCTCGCCGAGGAGGCCTGTCTTCGCCAAGCGCAGCAGGAAGGCATGAAGGCTCGCGAGGCGGCTGTCAAGGACCAGGACGCCAAGCTCAAGAAGCGCCGTGACTGCCTAGCCGCGTTGGAGCAAGAGCTGGAGGCGAAGAAGGTTGAGCTAGACGGCAAGGCTCGGGTTCTTGCCGAGGATCGCGTGGCCTTTGCAGATATGGAGGAGAAGGCTCGCACTTCATTGAAGACGTTTCATGAGAGCGGCCTGGAGAGCCCGCTGGCCGACGAGGGAGGATGGCCCCGCCAAGCTGCTTCCCTTCCTGGTTCGCGCCCTTGGCCTTGGCCCTATGGCTGAGGCCGAGGCATGCGTCTTGTCTTCTACAGCGCTAACGCGAGTCTTCACCCACATCTATCTTCGTGACCCCAACATCGACCTCGACAGCCTGCTGGAGCCAGCGAGCGGCGAGCGTGCCGCTGCCGCTACTGAGGCCGTGAAGGGTCGTGCGGAGGCTCTGCTGGGGAAGTTCCGGGCCTTCAGCACCAAGCCGAAGCGGAGCGCTGCTAGCCCTGCTGCTCCACAAGGCTAACCCGCTCCGCGCGGCTCCACCGCCGGCAAGTGACTCTGTCGTGGCTCCCGTCCTGCTTTTAATTCCTGCACATGCACCATGCCTCGAGGAGGCGTTAAAACTTGCTGTGATAACAGTATGGACTGTAATATTTGGTTTTGAATTCCCTGAAATGTGCCCCATTCCTTCCTACTTGCTTATGTTCTACGCCGGCAGAGCCCGGCCCCGCGCATACCTCAGCCGCCGTTAGCCCCGACCGGAAATCAGGACGGGACCAAGGGGTGAGGGGCTACGTGACAAGTTAGGCTCCTGAGTCGCGATGCTCAGGAGTCCCCCTTGGCGCTCGAATAGCAAGTAGGGAGGTGAGATGTGGGGGTGACTGCTTAGGGAGGTGAGATGCGGGTGGATCTGCCATTCTACGTCTGCAGAGCCCGGCCCCGCGCATACCTCTACCGTCGTTAGCCTTTCGGGACTAAGGAGTGAGGGGCTACGTGACCAGTTAGGCTCATGAGTCGCGATGCTCAGGAGTCCCCCTTGACGCTCAAACGTCCTTCGTACCTTGGCTCCGCTCGGGGAGGGACGTGTGACGAACCAGGCCCGGGGGGCCTGGCTGGGTGGCGTGCATCTGGGCGTGACCCTGGAGCAGCCCCCGTGTCCAGCCCCCTCGCGCGGCACTCCCGAGGGAGGCGTTGCGATGAGGCTAGACACTGAGCTCCGGGCTCCTGAGGTTGATGCGGCCCGGGGGCCACCCTCAGTTGTTTATCACCAGCGCGGAGCATAGCGCTTCCGTATGTGTATGGGCATAGCTGCTCCTCGGCAGTGTCGTCAGCCAGCACGGAGCATGGTGCTTCCACTAGTGCGTGGGAGGGGGCTCCCCTCTGGGAGGAGCCCCCGGGGCGTATACAACCCCGCCCTGACAAGTGGCTGGCATGGTAGGGCTTGACGAGGTGTATCTGGGCACGCGTGGGCCAGCGCGGGACTCACGGGGCCCTACCTCAAGGCGTGTTGCGCCTGGCTCTGGGCCTTATCTTGGAGTATGTTCCTGCAAATTTGGCTAGATGCCGGTGCTCTACGTCCTCGGGTCCCGGCTCTCGAGTTGGTCTCAGCTGTCGCTGGCATCCCAGGTCGCGATGCCATGGACAAGACCAAAGGGTGAGGGCTGGAGAGCCGGTAGGAGCCCTGAGTCGCGATGCTCAGGCGCCCTCCCTTTAACGCGCAAGCTTGGTTAGATGTCGAAACTCTACGTCCTCGGGTCCCGGCCCTCGAGTTGGTCTCAGCCATCGCTGGTATGCCAGGTCGCGATGTCGTGGACAAGACCAGAGGGTGAGGGATGGAGAGCCGGTAGGAGCCCTGAGTCGCGATGCTCAGGCACCCCCCCTTTAACGCGCAAGCTTGGTTAGATGTCCAAACTCTACGTCCTCGGGTCCTAGCCGTCGAGCTGGTCTCAGCCGTCGCTGGTATGCCAGGTGGCGATGCCGTGGACAAGACCAGAGGGTGAGGGCTGGAGAGCTGGTAGGAGCCCTGAGTCGCGATGCTCAGGCACCCCCCTTTAACGCACAAGCTTCCAACATCCAGGAAGAAAAGGTGCCACGGACAGGCACCAAATAACAAGCATGATAGGTCGAAAGCATGGCCCTAAGATAAACGCAAGAAGGGTACACACCGCTGGGTCAGACCCGAGCGACTTGGGGATGATGCAGCCCGAGGGGCGCCCCCAATAAGATAAGCTAAGAACATGAAATAAAAGGGATACACACCACAGGGACGGACCCATGCGGCTTGGGAATAATGCGGCCCTGAGGGCACTCCCAGCTGGAAATGAAACTTGAAAGATGTCACCTGATGATGTTGGGGACGAAGGGGTGTTGGTGTAGCAGACTCGGTGGGCTGCGGGAGCCGATCCTCACGAGCCCCCAGGCCCAGGGGCCTCGGGAGGCTCCGGAGGCGCTGGCGGCTCTTCGCGGACCATCTCCATCTCCACCAGGGCTGCGGAACACCTAATCTCATGAGCCTCTAGGATGGCCCTCATGAGGCGCTGGTACACGGCAGCTGCGTTCGGCAAGCCATAAGGCATGCGAACGTAGCTGTGGGGTGGACCCTCGTAGCGTCCCACTTGCGAGGGCCAGAGGCGCTCCTGAGACGCGGCTCGGTTGAGCCCCGGTATGTCGATGCAGACGCGCAGCCCACCATCCTCGCCTGGATGGGGGGCCACAGTGGGCAAGCGGTGGCTGCCTCTCATGACTCTTGACTCCTGCAGCTCCTGAATGGCCTTGCTGACGAACTCCTAAGGGTTTGGCCCTCCTTGCATTGCTCCTTCTTGAGGGAAACGTGCTTCGAAACACGCCTCCACCTAGTGCCCAAGCGCCTCCCTCGTGACCTTGGTGAGGTCGGCGGCCCTCTAGGGGAGAGCCCTCGAGCCCTGCCTGAAGGGGGCACCGGGCACGCTTCCCTATGCGATGGAAGGAGGCTCCCCCTGAGCAGGCACGGGCCCTGAGGGGCCTGCCTCCTGAGGGGCCGGGCCGGACGATGTCTTCTTCTTCTTGGGGGCGGCCTCGGGAAGCCTCCTACTTCCGCGATCCGGGTCTTCCAGCGATGCGGCCTGAAAGGCTCGCTCCAAGGAGCACACTGCGTCTCTCTCCCCGCAGGGCACCGTGATGACCACGCCACTTCCTGGCATCTTGAGGACGTTGTAGCCGTGGTGGGTTACGGTCATGAACTTGGCCAGCGCCGGGTACCCGAGGATGGCGTTGTTCGGCAGACGAATGTGGGCGACGTCGAAGTCGATGAGCTCGGTGCGGTAGTTGTCGCATGCCCCAAAGGTGACAGGAAGGTGGACCTGCCCAATCGGGACCGCGGAGCCGTCGGTGACTCTGGAGAAAGGCTTGGTTGGGTGAAGCTGATTGTAGGGCACTTGGAGATTGTTGGACGTTTCCACGGACAGGACGTTGAGCCCTGCCCCAGCGTCAATGAGGGTCCTAGTGACTAGCACGTTGCTGATGATTGGGGAACAAAGCATCAGGAGGACTCCGGCTGTGGCTGCGCACTTGAGCTGATCCGCTGAGCTGAACGTGATGGCGCATGCTGACCACCTGAGAGGGCGCGTGGCCTCGAGCTTGGGGAGGACTGCATTCACTTCGCAGGCGAACTGCTTGAAGATGCGCTAAGGGGCTGGGGCTTGAGCTCCACCCAGGATGCAGGTGATTGCACGTGGTTCCTGGAAGCCCCCAGCCCCCTCGTCCTGATGACGGTCTTCATTTCTCCTTGGCTGCGGCGGCAGCGGAGGGAGGCCTGCGTTCCCTTGCGGGCGGTCCTCGCGAGGCTGATCCCTCTAGCCTCCCTCGCGAGGCGGGTCCTGCCAGCGATCCTCACGAGGTTGGTCGCGCCACCCTTGGCGTGGGCCACAGTCTTCCCAGCATCCTACGTTCCTTCCTCCTCCTCGGCCATAGCCCCGGTCTCTGCGGTCGGGATGTCAGCCGACCCTTCCTTCACGCACGGCCCAGAGCTCTTGGCATTCATTGGTGTTGTGGGTGTGGAGGTCGTGGTACACGCAGTACCAACTGCCCTTGGAGGGTTCGGGCTGATCTCTGCCCCGCTTGGTGTCTGGCTCTGCCACGAGCACGGCAGCCCCCTTGCGCTTCACGTCCTTGGCCTTCGGCTTCTTCTCTTCTGGGTCTGCGGCAGGCAGCTCGAGGAGGGAGAGGCGTCCTTCCTCAGCCCTGGCACACTTGGTTGCCAAGTTGAACAGCTCCAAGGAGGTGCACAGGTCCTCATGCATCGCCAGCTCCTCCTTCATCTTGACGTCGCGCACGCCGTCGGAGAAGGATGAGATGATGGCCTCCTCCGTTACCTTGGGGAACTTGAGGCGCGCGTTGTTGAAGCGCTGGATGTACTTCTGCAGGGTTTCCCCTGGTTGTTGCTTGATACGGCGCATGTCGCTCACAGCGGGTGGCCGGTCGCGAGTACCCTGGAAGTTGGCGATGAAGCGGGTGCGCATCTTGTCCCAGGAGGAGATCGTGCCTGGAGCCAGATTCAGGAGCCAGGTGCGGGCACCGTCCTTGAGTGCCATGGGAAACCAGTTTGCCATGACCTTTTCGTCTCCGTTGGCAGCCTCGATGCCCAGCTCGTAGAGCTGGAGGAACTCTGCAGGGTCAGCCATGCCGTCGTAGCGAGGAGGCAGGTCTGGCTTGAACTTGCCGGGCCACGCAACGTTGCGTAGCTCGGTGGTGAAGGCGTGGCAGCCCGCTGTGGCCACAGGAGGCCTTAGGCAACGAAGAGCTTGGTCCTGCGGGTCCCCATGCGCTGCAGCTGGGAGCAGCGCGGGGTCTCGACGTGCTGGAGCAGGGAGCACTTGGGCCTCTTCCCCAAATATCGAGCGGGAAGGGCGCCAACAATTGGCCATTTTGAAGGGAAACAGCGGCTACACTTATCCTGACTAAAGTTGGTCCTCGCCTGTCAAAGGCTCTGGTAGTGACGCCTGCTTCGGCTCCACAATGACTTCCTCCCGGCCGTTGGGCTGGTCTTGGTCTTGTTGCACCGAAATGGATGCCTTTGCTTGATGCTCTTGCCTACGCTTGCTCCCTTTGCACCAAAGAGGAAAGGAGGACACTGCACGGGCTGGCGCACGACTGGCGCCCTTGGTCGTCATGGCTTGCGTCATGGGCACCTCGCGAGGTACCCCGCCTTGAACTCTCCGCCTCCTCGTGAGCCAGCCTGATGAGGCCGTGCCTGAGGAAGCTCCTTGTCGTCTGCCCCGCGAGGCTTGGCCCCTCGCGAGGGTCTTGAGCTTGAGTCGATGAAGATGGGCCGCGCTGGGCCCCCTTTGAGCCACGCCGCAGGCCGCAGGCAGGCAAGTCTAGGGACCCCCGTTCCCAGAACGCCGACACTTACCTATCAAAAAAAGGTAATTTAACCACTTAATTTTGGATGAATCTATGGTTCAAATGAGGTGAGGAGGAGGAGGCAGCCGAGACAAGCTTGGAGGAGAAGGTGGAGAGAATGAAGTGGGGAAAGTGAGTGTGGTAGGTGGCTGTCCAAAATATCTAGCTGGTCCCAGGTTACTAATGGTGCACCACCTACAAATGCGCCATTAGTAACCCTGGTTATTAATGGCGCACCAGTTAGGTGGTGCGCCATTACTAGTTTTGCAAAAAAAATGTTAGTAGTGGCGCATCGTGTGTGTGTGCGCCATTACTAGTTTGAACTAGTAATGACGCACTATACACTGGTGCGCCATTACTAGTTATGAAAAAAAAGTAAAAATAAATTGTTAGTAGTGGCGCACTGGGTGAGTGGTGCGCCATAACTAGTTAAAACTAGTAATGGCGCACTGTGCCCTGGTGCGCCATTACTAGTTTTGGAAAAATAAAAAAAATAAAAGTTTGTTAGTAGTGGCGCACCATGGGTGTGGTGCGCCATTACTGTCCATCACACTAATGGCGCACCAACACATGGTGCTCCACTGCTATATAGGAGTGGCGCACCACATGTGTGGTGCGCCATTAATGTCCATATTATCTATAGCCCTTTTCCTAGTAGTGTTCCACTCATATACATGATGATGAAGACAGGCCGCATCAGATTTGTCAGGAAGCTTTACAAGAACCGCACCCTCCGTAATCAAAGGCACAACCAAGAAATGGTTGTGGTCAAGTACACCCTCGAGAACACGCCTGGCAACAATGCTACAGGAAAACACTAGTTCAGGACAAATGGCGACAAGGACACATCAGGTGGATGGTTTAGCAGTAGAACTCATCCTCAGGTCTTCCAGTTCACACGACATGACCTTGATAACTTCATCTCCACCGCGGACCTGGTTCTAATTCAAACAGAAACCATATTTTATTACTACCTCCGTTTAGAAATATAAGATGATTTTCGATATTATACTCCATACATGACTATATATACTCACAGAAATGAGTGAACACAGACACTAGAACATGTCTTCAAAGGCATGAGAGCAGAGGGATTACTTGCAATATCCATAACACAAGTTACTGAAGCAAATATACCCTCTTCAAAGATAGCATTGATGTTCATAAAGTACTCCCTCCGTCCCAAAATTCTTGTCTTAGATATGTCTAGATACGGATGTATCAAGTCACATTTTAGTATTAGATACATCCGTATCTAGACAAATCTAAGAAAAGAATTTTGGGACGGGGGGAGTAGATGTAAGTAATCTATAAGAAATCAGTGTCTACCTCTCGCATGTTTTGGTCAAAAGAGGAATTTAGAACCGTCATTTGGCACACAAAAATCACATGCAGGATCACCCAGAAAGTTGTACTACTAGTACTAGTACTGCGTGTTTGATGAAAAAACACGATCAAGATCAAGAAAAAGATCGTCAAGAAGAGATATTACCTGGACTTGCTTAATGAGGGATCCCAGAGAGGGGGGCTTGGACAGGGCGATGGCTTTGAGCTTGTCTGCAGTAGTCTCGGTGTTGTCTACTACACAACCTTCTTCTTGTAGACGTTGGGCCTGCCAGTGCACAGGTTTGTAGGACAGTAGCAAACTTCCCTCAAGTGGATGACCTAAGGTTTATCAATCCGTAGGAGGCGTAGGATGAAGATGGTCTCTCTCAAGCAACCCTGCAACCAAATAACAAAGAGTCTCTTGTGTCCCCAACACACCCAATACAAATGGTAAATTGTATAGGTGCACTAGTTCGGCGAAGAGATGGTGATACAAGTGCAAAATAGATAGTAGATATAGGTTTTTGTAATCTGAAATAATAAAAACAGCAAGGTAACAAGTGATAAAAGTGAGCGTAAACGGTATTGCAATGATAGGAAACAAGGACTAGGGTTCATACTTTCACTAGTGTAAGTTCTCTCAACAATAATAACATAGATAGAACATATGACAAGCCCTCAACATGCAACAAAGACTCACTCCGAAGCCACTAATAGCGGAGAACAAACATAGAGATTATGGTCGAGTATGAAACCACCACAAAGCTATTATTTCGGATCGATCTATAAAAGAGTTCATACTAGAATAGCACCTTAAGATACAAATCAACCAAAACCCTAATGTCACCTAGATACTCCATTGTCACCTCAAGTATCCGTGGGCATGATTATACGATATGCATCACACAATCTCAGATTCATCCAACCAACATAAAAGTACTTCAAAGAGTGCCCCAAAGTTTCTACCGGAGAGTCAAGAACGTGTGCCAACCCCTATGCATAGGTTCCCAAGTGTCACGAAACCCATAAGTTGATCACCAAAACATACATCAAGTGGATCAATATAATAACCCATTGTCACCACGGTTATCCCACGCAAGACATACATCAAGTGTTCATAAAAGACTCAATCCAATAAGATAACTTCAGAAGGGGAAACTCAATTCATCACAAGAGAGTAGAGGGGGAGAAACATCATAAGATCCAACTACAATAGCAAAGCTCGGGATACATCAAGATCGTGCCATAGATGGAACACAAGAGAGAACATGAGAGAGAGATCAAACACATAGCTACTGGTACATACCCTCAGCCCCGAGGGTGAAATACTCCCTCCTCGTCACGAATAGCGCCGGGATGATGAAGATGGCCACCGGTGATGGGATCCCCCTCCGAGAGGGTGCCGAAATAGGGTCCCGATAGGTTTTTGGTGGCTACAGAGGCTTGCGGCGGCGGAAATCCCGATCTATTTTCTGTTCTGGAAGTACGGATAGCAATTTTATCCATGGATATCCGACCCGAATGGATAGGGTTTGGATATGCTTTTGTGTCCATGGGCAGCTCCCCAACCCGACCCGATTGTTCGTGGGTACGGCATGGATATAATCTTGTACCCATGGATATACCCAAACCCGACCCGATAGAAAGACTTAATGGGGAAAATCTGCTACCCCTGCCCCATGTTCACATCTCCCACTGTAATTTTACACTTTTTTTTATCTAAAACATGCATAAGAAATTACATCGTAACTTTTATAAGTTGACAGTCAATCCCCTCTGAAACATACTCCAACACCCCTTCCCTTATTTTTATCTCCTTCTTAAATGACTAGTCATTCTCATCTGTTAGAAAAATACTAAATGGTCTTAGGTTGTTACTGGATGTTTATTTACCTTATGTGAAGCCTAGCCTGCCACGAGGTGAAGAATGGAAGAGTTTTATGTTAATATTGTGTTAAGTCTTATTTATATGTACCGAGAGGACCCAATGGATATCCAGTTGATATGGATATCCATCGGATTTGGACATGGACATAATTTTTCACCCATGGATTTTTTCATGGGCAGGCAAAGACTATCTTCATGGATATGGATATGGATTTGATATTGTTCAACCCGATCCAAACCCGACCCATTGCCATCCTTATCTGGAAGTTTTAGGGTACGTAGGTATATATGGGTGCAGGGGGTACGTCGGTGGACCTCCGGGCTGCTCACGAGGTAGGGGGGCGCGCCCTCCACCCTCGTGGGCAGCCCGGGACTCCCTTGGCATGCACTCCAAGCCCATCAGGTTGGTTTCCTTCCAAATTTAACTTCTCCAGTTGATTTCATTCCGTTTTGACTCCGTCTGATATTCCTTTTCCTCGAAACACTGAAATAGGCATAAAACAGCAAATCTGGGCTGGGCCTCCGGTTAATAGGTTAGTCCCAAAAATAATATAAAAGTGGATAATAAAGCCCAATATTGCCTAAAACAGTAGATAAAGTAGCATGGAGCAATCAAAAATTATAGATACATTGGAGACGTATCACTCGGCAGGGTGCTTGCGCTTCTTCGTACCATGAGCCTCGACGGTTTTGGCCAGAGCCATAGACATCTTGTCGGACAATGCTCCAGCGTCCATCCAAGAGAGGAAGCTGAGAGAGAAGAGTGAAATGAGGAACGAGATGAGGGAGAAGTGAAGTGAGTGGGGGTTTTCTTGAAGAGAGAAAGCTGAGAGAGAAGAGTGAAATGATGGTTGCTTCATTCGTCCAACTTACTGCTGGAAAGGAGGGGGTTTCGTGATTTGACGGCTCATTGGGAATTGCTGCGGCGCTTCGATTGGGGTAGTCTACCGTCACTCTACTACGGAGTAATTTAGTGCATGGCTGGTGGACCCCGATGCTGGCTGTCCCACACGTCAGCGAAAGTGAGTAATTTAGTGCATGGATGGAGGAGGATCCGCACGGTAGAGCGTGTCCACTATTTTTCTGAAGAAAAAAATGATTACAACAAGCATTTCCACTCTTACGACGGAGGAGTGCAAAACACGGTAGCCACTTGAACATACACAGTGCTCCTACTACTAGGCATGTGCAGTGGTTCATACGTCAGTACTACATAATCTTGTTGCTAGTGTAGTATGATATGACGATAACAAATGATGTTGTGTGCATGTCAACTAAATGAACAGTAATGTAGTAACATAGTACCTCTTTTTCGACTGTCCGGTCGAGAATGAACGATGAGATCAATGTTAACAGAACTAGGTCTACAGCGCACGGAGAGTACGATGCTACAGTACTCCACGAAACATGAACCATATGAAGCATGAATCAGTGTTAGGCAGGGTGTCTGTAGAGTGCACGGAATGGGAGCAAAAGTTCCCTTCTCGGCCCACTTTTGGGTGTTTGGCAGAGTGCATGAAGGGTGCATGAGTCCACACTAGTAGGTTAACACAAATACATGAAGAGGGAACAACTATGTTGAGATGAAAATGCAACCAAACACACCCACACGCTTTGTGCTACAGTGACTAATTTTCACCGTCTGAGTTTGATCCAACGGTCATGTTGCGCTGAGACATGGACATGCCCATGCAGAGGGCGCCTAAACACTACCAAAGTCCCACTGCTTCTCGAGGCGCACGACGTTGGTGATGTAGGGTGCAACCGCTCGCTGAGCCCACTCCCGGTCGACGGGAGCCATCTCTTCAAAGATGTCGTCCAATGTCATGAATGGATTCTGGTGACGGAGCCCTGAAAGGATTCGCCCGGCAATGGCGACGGCAGCCCACAACCCGTCCTTGTCCAACTCCACCCCCACCATCGTGCAGAGACGGCTCAGCTCCTCGAAGATGTAGGTGAAGAAGGAGACTAGGTCAGGAAGCCGAAGATTGTTGAAGTCGACGGGGTGGCCGAAGGGTTTAGCCCGACGGCCGGCATGGTCGCGCTGGCACAACGGTAGGCATCGCGCAGCCGCAACACGTGCATGGCAACTTGGTCCGCCAGCTGGCTGAGGCGATCCTGGACCTCATCACGATCGACCTGCTCGCGCTCCAGCCGGCACCCCTGACGGCCTATCGTATCTCCCGCTTTCTGCAGCAACGCCGTCGACGCCTCGAGCATCTTTGTGGTGGACGCCTGCCTCTTTTGAAGCTCCATGAACTCCCGCACATAACAGAGGAGCATGGCACTCCTCTCCTCCTTTAGCTCACGGAGCTCCACATCCTTGGCCCTGAGCTCCGCATCCTTGGCCTAGAGCTCCTGTGTCAAGCGCCTCACCTCGGACTCCGTGATCTGCTGCGCCGCCATGGCACCAGGTAGAAGCAATGGGGAGAGGAAGCAAAGGGGGCGAAACGACTGAAAGGCAATGCAATCTACGGGAAGGCAGAGATCCATCCGAGGAGCGGGGAATATTTTGGTTTTCACCATGGGAAAACACCAGTCGACGACTTCTCACATCAGGGAGCAGTGGGTTTTACAGGCAGAGTCATCGTTACTAACTGCTACCGCGCCTGCTCCCGTCAATCAAAAAATTAAAAATCCTACTGAGCCTGCTCCCATCAATCAAAAAATTATAAATCCTGTTGCACCCAAACACCAAAGCAACGCCACGATGGATATTTAAATTTACCTGCCGGCAAGGAGATAAAAAAGGGGTGAAAAAACAAATGTGGCGGTGGCCTAGCTAATCGGTCGAACTAGCCCAACTAGCTAGCCACTGTGCTTCACTGATATACTCAATGGGAAAGGTGGTCTTTCGTGATTTGATGACTCATTTACTTGCTTCGGTGCTCCGACCGAGGAGGATCTAGCAAACGCACGGTAGGGCGTCCCATGTCTCGTGAGGGAAAAATATATGCGTGCACCACCAGGGAGGACCCCCAAACCGCGCGATAGGTGTGCCACGTCTTGGCACAGAGGAAAAATGTGCGTGTAAAAATATATTGTATCAGACGTAGTACCTATGGTTCGACCTCGGGACCCAGCCAATCGGTCGAAAACACCCCACTAGCCACACAGCTTCATCATACTAACGTGGCACGGAGGATAGGTGTGGTTAGCTCCGTCTCGACCAGCCACAACGTCTCTTGTTCTAGGCAATTCTTCTATTTTCCAATATTTTATTTAGTCATAATAACACCATGGCAAGCTAGCACCGCTCTTTGTGTGTGCCCGTGCAAAGATTAGACGATGGATAGGAGAGAGAGATCGCAGACCTAGGACCCACCAGTAAGTGAGTGAACGGTCATGCACGTGTTGACGAGGCACTCCCTCTACTCTACTCAACGTAATACTGTATAAAATCAAGTTATGGGACACAGCCAACAACCGTTATTGTTTCAGGCTATCGACTTACGCTTTGTAGTCCAGTTTTCCAGTTCGAATCTCATCTTTCAGATTTGTTAGTTTTAGGTCCAAATTTGATTAATGACAAGTGGGACCCCTGTGTGTTGTTCCGATATTTCTCTGTGGGATGTTATTTTTGAACAAACACTTTGCGCAGTTAGACAAGTAACGACACGAGTTACACGTATTTTGCAAGTTTACAAAGAAAAATGATAGCGGCATAGAATATCACATCCACCCGGCAGCTTAGATGCTATGGTGATACGAGTTTTTACATCGTTGGAAGTGAGATCCAATGGCTTGCGAGTAGTCTTCGTAATTATGGGCAATTTCCAGACTCTCCAAAGGTTTTTTTGCTAATAAAACATTCATGCCTCGTGTGTGCCGCTGTATCTTGGATCCAACAACTCCCCGTTGCTCATATTAGGTGATCCCCATATCTTAATTACCCACTAAAGTGATACAAGCATCTAGGTTGTATGATCAGTGATCAGATGGCACATGCGCAGTACTTATACTTTCTGCGCAATTCCCACACTCTCTCAGCCGTATATTGCAAAAACATTCAAACCTCCCACTGTGGGCCGTTAGATCTCCATGAACTCGTATCACAATAGAATCTATGATGCAAGAGCACCTCATATTCTCCTGCGTGAGAAAATATAAGGTGCTCTCACAGGTTGAATGCTACGATGATACGAGCTTCGAGGTCGTTTGATCTGAGATCCAATGGCATATGAGCAGTCTTTGTGCTTGTTAGCAGTGGCCGACCTCTTTGGGGGCTTTTCTGCAAAAAACCATTTGAACCACCGAGGAGTTGTTGGGTCACAAATCCAACGGCTCCGAAGAGCTTGTATCACCAGAGCATCTAAGGCGTGGTAGCACATGATATTCTTACATACAGGAGAATATGATGTCCTCCTTCATCTTAGATGCTACGGTGATACGAGCTTCGAGGTCGTTGGATATGGGATCCAAGGGCATCTGAGTAGTTTTTGTACAAATTGTCTGCAATTCTCAAACTCATCAAGGTCTCCTGTAAAAATATTAAGACATCATGGGAGCTGCTATATCTCAGATCTACAAGCTCCAAGCAACTCGTATCGGCATATAGCATCTAAGGTATGGGGCACATGATATTCTCCCAGGGAGGAGAGCGGTGCACAACCCATCGGTGTTTGGGAGGGTGGGGACAAATATAATGTAAACAACCCTAAATACAGCTTCACAATTTTATCTAAGGTAGAGGGGTTAACCCCCGACAATCTACATAACTCCGCCTAAACACAACATTTGCATGTACTGTAGTACTAGACTTAATATTCATGTTTCAGTTTCCTGTTCATTTTAAATATTGAATTGAGGACCATGCATGTCTTACATTTTACTCCCTTTGTTCCTAAATATTAGTCTTTTTAGAGATTTCAAATGGACTGGCACATACGGATGTATATAGACATATTTTAGAGTGTAGATTCACTCATTTTGCTCCGTATATAGTCACTTGTTGAAATCTCTAGAAGACTAATATTTAGGAACAGAAGGAGTATTTTTGAATTCGTGTCATACATGCATGGTTTGGAAAAATAGATGCACTATACTTATTGGATTGTTGTTGTGTTCGTGTGTTTGTGTGTGTGTGTGCGCGCGCGTGTGTGTGGTCATATGCTTGATACATACAAATTATTCTCACCACCATATTGTTCATCTTTTAAATTTGAATTTGCAATGAAAACCTTACTAGGGATACCATGAAATGTGAAATCCACATTGAGATCACTATATCAGAAACTCACTCTAATTCAAGAACTCGTCATAAATCAATTACCACCACTACATAAAAAAGACACATCCGTGACATTTTGGGCCGAACAATTTTTTTTCTGTCATACTTATGACACTTTATGAAGATAATTGTGACAAAACCTGGTATCATCATAGATGTGGTGGGCTCATACTTCTATGACAAAAACTTATGACAGAAAATGGGCTTTTCATCCTGGGCGGGCCGGAGACGCAGCTGCATGACATTCTTTGGGCCGTCCATGACGAAAAAAACCGTGGTAGAAGCGAGGGCGAGGAAAATTTCAGGGAGTTCCCTGTTATGGTGGGTGGTTGGGGGCTGGATGAACAGGACCCCGTGGAGGGCTAGATGAATAGGACGACCCCATGGAGGGCTGGATGAATAGTAGACGGTGGAGGGGTGGATGAACAGTAGCCTGTGAAGGGGTGGTTGAACAGTAGCCGATGGAGTAGCGCACGGTGGAGACTGGATGAACAGGCCCCCACCTACGACTGTTCATCCACGGGAGGTCGACGGTGGATGAACTGTAGCCCGTGGAGGCTGGAGGAGGTCGACGGTAGAGATGAACAGTATCCTGTGGAGTCCCGTTTTGTGGTACACCACACCCCTCCCAATGAACAGGACCCCCGCTGAGGGAGTCCTGGACTAGGGGGTGTCCGGATAGCCGGACTATCATCATCAGCCGGACTCCAAGACTATGAAGATACAAGATTGAAGACTTCGTCCCGTGTCCGGATGGGACTTTCATTGGCGTGGAAGGCAAGCTTGGCAATACGGATATGTAGATATCCTACCATTGTAACCGACTCTGTGTAACCCTAGCCCTCCCCGGTGTCTATATAAACCGGAGGGTTTTAGTCCGTAGGACAACAACCATTACAACAATCATACCATAGGCTAGCTTCTAGGGTTTAGCCTCCTTGATCTCGTGGTAGATCCACTCTTGTACTACCCATATCATCAATATCAATCAAGCAGGAGTAGGGTTTTACCTCCACCAAGAGGGCCCGAACCTGGGTAAAAACATCGTGTCCCTTGTCTCCTGTTACCATCCGCCTAGACACACAGTTCGGGACCCCCTACCCGAGATCCGCCGGTTTTGACACCGACATTGGTGCTTTCATTGAGAGTTCCCCTGTGTCGTCGCCAATAGGAAGGATGCCTCTTCCCGTCTTCAAGGACGGTATCTTCGCCAAAGGAGCCTTGGCCGCCGGCCAAACTATCCGGCTAGGTGGTTTTCTTATGACCGCCTGTCTGGCCACCGCTTCGACAATGACCTCTGAGGTCGTCAAAAGCAATCTTCACGTCAGCTCGGAATTCGTTGAGCGGCTGGATCCAATAGAGCTCTCGTCCGTAAATGAGCTCTTGGATCGCATCGCCGCCCTGGGAGTCGCTACAGACTACAATCAAATTGGGCCTAAAACCGATCTGAGAGAGATTAACTGTCCCTAGGTCACCACCATGTTGCAGTGGTAGAGGAACAACGCGGCGACTCTTCTCCTGTATTGAAAACTAGTCATGTCCGGGCTCCCGAACCCTCCACGCCGGATTCCCGCGGAGGGGCGGACTTCGATCAAGCACTGAACATAAAGTCAGGCATCGGACCGGACTCGTTGGACAACATCCAACAATCCAAGCTTCCAAATTTAGAAACTCCTCGGCCCTTGAGCCTCGAGACGGGTAGGGTTCCGGACTTAAATCCACCCACCCGCCCGGACATATGCGATCTAACTCTAATACGGCAAGAGCCCGCTGAAACAGTACATAATTACTGGGCCAGATTCCTCCTGGTTATGGAAAGGATAAAGGACAGCCGAGAGGAGAACGCAATCTCAATTTTTTGCAATAATTGCACGGACGAGGGAATCTTGAACGCCGTCAGCCATCGTGAAATCACACACTTCGCCAACCTGGCGTCCATAGTACGAAAGTACTGTGCGATGGAGAGTTTCCGGAAAACCAAAAATAAGTTTTGGGACAATCCGGCCCCGAATACAACCCTAGTCTGCAACAAAAGGGTGCATTACACTCAGGCACCAGGTACAAAAACCAAAAAGCAAAAACCCCACAGAGGGCACGGAACCGTACTGGAGGGATGGCTTAGCGGACCCTGTAAAATTCACAGTACAGAGGACGCCATCCCAACACATAGCCTTCGAGCATGTTGGATATTACGGCAGGTGGCCAAAAGTGGCGAGGAGCTTCTAGCCCCGGAAAACCACTCCAACAATACCGGTACGGTATCAACAGTCTTCGAGACTTTCGCATCAAATAATATGCGGAAACAAACAATCCGCAGCCTCGCCGAAGTCTACCAAGTAGCAACAACAAATCCATGGAGCGACACAGCCATCACCTTCAATGCCAGCGACGAACCTAAATTCCGAACAGCCCGAGCACCAGCCGCACTGGTACTTAGTCCAATACTGGACGGCTTTCGACTTACCAAGGTCCTCATGGATGGCGGTAGCGGATTAAACCTCGTCTATGAGGAAACTCTTCAAAAAATGGAAATAGACTGGAGCCGCATTGAGCGAAGCAGCACAACCTTCAGAGGAATAATCCCTAGCCGGGAAGCGCACTGCACCGGAAAAATCAAACTCGATGTGGTGTTCGGCTCGCCGGACAATTACAGGTCCGAAGAAGTCACGTTCCAAGTGGCCCCGTTCAACAGCGGATATCACGCTATATTAGGACGAGAGGCATTCACAATTTTTCACGCCGTACCCCATTACAGGTACATGAAGCTCAAAATGCCTGGGCCCGGTGGAATAATCACTCTAGTTAGTGATCCGGACATAGCACTCCGCGCCAAAAACAAGACAGCCACATTAGCCCTGGAGGCATTATCCGAAGCCCTAGTGGCAGAAGAACTCACCGCGCTGCGCTCTACGGTGAATAGGGACGATGTGATACTCGATAAGAGATCCAAGTCCACCTCCTTTAAACCAGCGGACGAAATAGTAAAATTCCAGGTCCATCCAATGGACCCGACAAAAACGGCCTCCATCGGGGCGCAGTTGAACCCTGATGTAGACACCGCACTGCGAGAATTCCTTCGGGAAAATTGGGACATTTTCGCCTAGCACCCTTCAGATATGCCGGGAATCCCACGCAGGTTGGCAGAGCATAGCCTAAATATCCTAAAAGGGTTCAAGCCAGTCAAACAGGCTCTTCGACGATTTTCCGAACCCAAAAGACAGGCAATGGGAGAAGAACTAGCCAAGCTATTGGAAGCCGGATTCATCAGAGACATCAAACATCCGGATTTGCTGGCAAACCTGGTAATGGTACCAAAGAAGGACAAATCCTAGCGCCTATGTGTCGATTTTAAAGACCTTAACAAGGCCTGCCCAAAGGATCCCTTCCCCCTCCTCCGCATCGACCAAATAATCGATGCTACCGCAGGGCATGATTCATTGTGCTTCCTAGACGCATACTCCGGCTACCATCAAATCAAGATGACGGAAGCGGACCAAGCCGCAACAGCATTCATTACTCCATATGGACCATTCTGCTTCAACATGATGCCCTTCGGACTTAAAAACGCCGGCGCAACATATCAGCGCATGATTCAGACATGTCTGGCTACCCAGATTGGCAAAATAGTAGAGGCATACGTAGACAACGTAGTCGTCAAAACCAAACACGTCGAAACCCTAGTAGACGATTTGAGGCTCACATTCGATAACCTCCGAGCATATGACATCAAGCTGAATCCGGAAAAATGCGTTTTCGGCATACCAGCCGGAAAGCTCCTGGGCTTCATTGTATCCAGTAGAGGAATTGAAGCAAACCCAGCCAAGATCCGAGCTCTGTCACAGCTAGATATTCCAAAAGACCTCAAACAAATACAAAAATTGACTGGATGCGTGGCGGCTCTAAGCCGCTTTATCTCCCGTTTGGGAGAAAAGGCATTGCTCCTCTATCGCCTCCTCAGGCGCACCGAACACTTCGAGTGGACGGATGCTGCCACCGCCGGACTCGAAGAAATAAAAGTCATATTGACAACAAATCCAGTCCTGGCCGCGCCTAACCTGGGCGAACCAATGTTGTTATACATCACGGCAACACATCAAGTTGTAAGCGCGGTACTCGTCGTAGAACGAGAGACAGAAGGGCATAAATTCCCTCTTTAAAAACCAGTGTACTACGTATCCACTGTGTTAACTCCCTGCAAGTCCCGTTACCCGCACTACCAAAAGATAGCGTATGCGGTGTTCATGGCATCTCGGAAGCTCCAACACTACTTTCAAGAGTGTTCGATAACAGTGGCTTCCGAAGTACCCCTCAACGACATTATAAACAATCGCGACGCGACGGGCAGGATTGCAAAATGGGCCATTGAGCTCTTACCATTCGATATAACCTACAAGCCTCGGCGAGCTATAAAGTCGCAAGTTTTGGCTGACTTTGTCGCTGAGTGGACGGAAGCCGAACTCCCTAAAGAGTACGACGCATACTCCAATTGGATTATGCACTTCGATGGCTCGAAAATGTTGGCCGGATTGGGGGCTGGCGTCGTATTGACGTCCCCAACCGGGGACACAGTCCAATATGTACTTCAGATAATGTACATGGACTCCAACAACGCAGCCGAATACGAGGCCCTTTTACATGGCCTCCGGATGGCAGTCTCCATGGGCATTCAACGCCTAGAGGTACGTGGGGACTCAAACCTCGCAATATCTCAAGTAAATGGAGACTTTGACGCCAAGGATCCGAAAATGGCAGCCTATCGTCGCTGTCCTCAAAATGTCAGCTCGGTTCGCAGGACTCGAATTCCACCACGTAGCCCGGGATAATAACCAAGCAGCCGACGTACTCGCACGCATCGACGCAAAACGTGACGTTGTCCCTCCTAACATCTTCCTGGAACGGCTCTTTAAGACATCCGTACTATGGGAAGAGGAGTCCAGAAATAACAAACCGGAAGCAGCCGCACCAACCGACACAGAGCAATCTGACATAACCGGCGATTCAGCCGATGAAATAACACCTTCAGCTCATGACATAATGGCAGTAATCGCCCCGTGGACAGAGCCATTCCTAGCCTACTTGCTTAGGCAAGAACTTCCCGAAGACCAAAATGAGGCCCGCTGCATAGTCCGGCGATCTAAAGCCTACAAGGTCCATGAGGGAGAACTCTATAAGAAAAGCACAACCGGAGTCCTTCAAAGGTGTATCTCCGAAGAGGAAGGGCGAAACCTTCTGGCTGAAATTCATGCCGGACTAGGCGGACACCACGCCGCAGCTCGGGCCCTTGTAGGAAAGGCATTCCATACAAGATTTTATTGGCCGACGGCCCGGGCAGATGCTCAGGACTTAGTCCAAAGATGCGTCGGTTGTCAGCTCTTTGCTAATCAGAGCCATATGCCACCCACCGCCCTCAAAACTATACCCATTACCTGGCCGTTCGCATTCTGGGGGCTTGACATGGTTGGACCCCTTAAAGGGGGAACCCACAAGCAAAGGTACCTATTGGTCATGGCGGATAAATTCACCAAATGGATAGAGGCCAAGCCAGTTAAAACGGTAGAGTCCGGACCAGTGATAGACTTCATATCCGGGGTAGTACACCGTTATGGTGTCCCCCACAGCATCATCACCGATAACGGCATGAACTTCATGGCCGACGAGGTTAAATCATGGTGCAAAAATATGGGCATTAAGCTCGATTACGCTTCAGTCTATCATACTCAAACCAACGGTCAAGTGGAACGAGCGAACGGTCTAATAATGAGCGGCATCAAACCCAGACTAGTGCGGTCACTTACGAAATCTGACACATACTGGGTAGAGGAGCTCGACTCCGTACTCTGGGGGCTGCGGACAACGCCCAACCGTACTACCGGATTCACACCATTTTTTATGGTATACGGCGCAGAGGCAGTTCTGCCCTGCGACATCATTCATGACTCACCTCGAGTGCGCATGTACGAAGAAAGAGAAGCCGAGCTGGATCGGCAGGACAGCTTGGATGCATTGGAGGAAGAACGCAACGTCGCCAAGGCTCGTTCCGCATTCTATTAGCAGCAGGCTCGAAGATATCAAAGCAGAGAAGTACGGGCCAAGACTTACAACGTTGGCGAACTAGTTCTACGCCTGCCAGACAAGAAAAAGGACAAGCTCAAGCCCAAATGGGAGGGCCCCTTCATTATTGGTCAAGTCCTGACCGGCGGAGCGTACCGTCTATGAAATGCGTCGGATAACCGACTCGAGCCGAACCCATGGAACGCAGCCCGCCTCCGAAGATTCTATGCCTAGCGCCGGACTAAGAGTTCATCCCCTTCCCCCGTCCAAATTTTTACACTTCAGCTATCTTTTGTTTCTCTTTCTTCTCTCAACCCTTTTCCTACAAAGCCCTTAAAGGCCTATTTGCGCATTGTTCGCACACACTTAATGTGCCATCCGCACTCATTATACCTGGGGGCTTCTTTACCAGAAGCTTAATTATAAGGGCTTCATGCCCAGCACATGTGTGAAGCTTCCACATGTACCTTTTATTCACCATTATATGCATCGATATGACTTAAGTTTTGGCCAAGCTGGGTTGCCTGGCTCCTGTGCTTACCCCTACGTTCCCGATTGTTCGGCTAGGAGGTAAAGGGAGCACCTCTGCGATTGTTACTGCCGGGTTAGCCGGATGTGTACCTCAGACTGGGTGAAGCCGAAAGCTAGCGTTCTTAAGGGAATATTCGGTCGGTGACTTGAAAGATGATTTTTTACCTACTTATTTATCTTCCCCCAGATGTTTTTCTGCTCTTTTTGCAGACCGGACATGCACTTTAGGGCATGCCTCCTAGGGAAAGGAACCCTTAACGGAACTATTCTCCCTGGAAGATGTTTCTTACTAACCATGTAATATAACATAACTAGTTGGGCACTTGTCTGATAAAGCAGTAATGACCCCTACGCCTAGTCTCCATGCATGCCCCGATTGTTTCTTAACCGAAAAGGTATTCGGACACACTCCGGACTATAGGGTCCCGAGGTTGAAGCGAAAAGGTCGGCAAAGACAAATGATCTACTATCCGGCTAGAAGGCATTTTACATGTCATTTTAAAATACATTGTCAAATCGACTGACTGTATTCCTCCTCAATCCCGTCTAACAGGCTATCTAATTTACAATCCCGTTGGGAAAATTTAGCGGCCAACTCTACTTGGCCGTATACTAAACTCACAGGGATCTCCTTCCCATCGGGCCCCACAGGTCCGACCTCGGCCATGTGGTTGGGATCTGCCTTCTTGTACCGCGTCTTCACCATGGCCCAGGCCTCCATGGCACCTTGGCGGCAGGCCGAAGTCTTCCATAAACGGAAGCGCTGCCGCACTCCCTGAAGCTTCTCCGCAAGCTCCCCAAGGCCCTCGGGCAGGGGGAGGGCTGGCCATAAAGCCTGGACGACGCCGCTCATTGACTGCCGAACTTGTTGGAGTAGTTGCAACAGCTCGGGAAGTTGATCACCCGTTGATACTGGCATCTCCTCCGCAGGGTGATCTGTGAGTATACCTACAGACATATTTTATCAATTGACTTCCTCGCCGAACTCTTCTTTTCAAAGGAGTTCGCTCAAGCACTTACTATAGATGCCGCGACGAAGCCGCTGATTCTCCTTAACGAAGCCAGACAGCTCGGCCCGAACACCTTTCAGCTCTTCTCCAAGCTGGGCGTGGGTGAGGGAGTCCTGGACTAGGGGATGTCCGGACAGCCGGACTATCATCGTTCGCCGGACTCCAAGACTACGAAGATACAAGATTGAAGACTCCGTCCCGTGTCCGGATGGGACTTTCCTTGGCGTGGAAGGCAAGCTTGGCAATACGGATATGTAGATCTCCTACCATTGTAACCGACTCTGTGTAACCCTAGCCCTCTCTGGTGTCTATATAAACCGGAGGGCTTTAGTCCGTAGGACATAACCTCCATTACAACAATCATACCATACGCTAGCTTCTAGGGTTTAGCCTCCTTGATCTCGTGGTAGATCCACTCTTGTACTACCCATATCATCAATATTAATCAAGCAGGACGTAGGGTTTTACCTCCATCAAGAGGGCCCGAACCTGGGTAAAACATCGTGTCCCTTGCCTCCTGTTACCATCCGCCTAGACGCACAGTTCGGGACCCCCTACCCGAGATCCGTCGGTTTTGACACCAACATTGGTGCTTTCATTGAGAGTTCCTCTGTGTCGTCACCGATAGGCTCGATGGCTTCTTCAATCAACAATGCCGTCCGGGGTGAGACTTTTCTCCCTGGACAGATCTTCGTATTCGGCAGCTTCGCACTGCGGGCCAACTCACTTGGCCATCTGGAGCAGATCGAAAGCTACGCCCCTGGCCATTAGGTCAGGTTCGGAAGCTTAAACTTCACGGCCGACATCCGCGGGGACTTGATCTTCGACGGACTCGAGCCATAGCCGGGTGTGCCATGCTGTCACGATGGGCATGATTTAGCTCTGCCGCCGGACAGTGCCTTGGTGGCTGCACACGAATCCACTCCGGCCCTCAGTCCGGAGCAGATCGCCCAGATCGAGGACCGGTGGCTGGACACCGCCTCGGGGGCTGCACCTTCCACGGCGATGGAGCCGAACAATAACCTTGTCCCTTGTGAAGCTCGTGACTCCGAGGTGCCGGACTCCCTGCCGGACTCCGAACCTCCTGCGCCCCTACCAATCGAATCTGATTGGGCGCCGATCACGGAGTTCACTGCCGCGGACATCTTCCAACACTCACCCTTTGGCGACATCCTAAATTCACTAAAGCATCTCTCGCTATCTGGAGAGCCCTGGCTGGATTACGGCCAGGATGGTTGGGATACGGACGACGAAGAAATTCAAAGCCCACCCACCTCCCACTTTGTAGCCACCGTCAACGATCTAACCGATATGCTAGACTACGACTCCGAAGACATCGACGGTATGGACAACAATGCCGGAGACGAACAGGAACCAGCGCCTACAGGGCACTGGAAGACCACCTCGTCATATGACATATACATGGTGGACACCCCAAAAGATGGGGACGGCGAAGAAGCAGCGGAGGCAGATTCCTTAAAGAAATAGCCCAAGCGCCGGTGTCAGCGGCGCCGCTCTAAATCCCGCCACAGCAAGAATGGAGATTCCGGCACAGGAGATAATAACACCCCAGACAGTGCCGAAGACAATCCCCTCCAGCAAGATTCAGCGCAGGAGGATGCAGAAGCAAGCCCTCGCGAGAGAGCGGCAGACGAAGAGGTCGAGGATGATAATTACATGCCTCCCTCCGGAGACGAAGCAAGCCTCGGTGACGACGAATTCGTCATGCCCGAGGATCCCGTCGAACAAGAGCGTTTCAAACGCAGGCTAATGGCCACGGCAAATAGCCTAAAGAAAAAGCAGCAGCAGCTTCAAGCTGATCAAGACCTGCTGGCCGACAGATGGACTGAGGTCCTCGCGGCCGAAGAGTATGAACTCGAACGTCCCTCCAAGAGTTACCCAAAATGCAAGTTGCTCCCCCGATTAGAGGAAGAAGCATACATACCTTCATCACCAGCGCACGATACGGCCGACCGACCACCCCATGGTCGCGACAGAGAGGCATCCAGGCCCTCCACCAAGACCGTACCCCGGCATCGCTCCAAAAGTATGAAGCCAAGAGGGAACGCGCCAGACTTGCGAGATATATTGGAGGACAAAGCAAGGCAATCCAGATCCATCTACGGATCACGTGGGCGCCCAATGACCCACGACGAATACCGTCGCGCCGGATACAACAACTCCGGCCGGGCCGAACACAGCAGACAACGCTCCCTCGAGCTACGTCGTGATATTGCTCAATACAGAGGCGCTACACACCCGCTATGCTTCACTGACGAAGTAATGGATCATCAAATCCCCGAAGGGTTTAAACCCGTAAACATTGAATCCTACGATGGCACAACAGACCCCGCGGTTTGGATCAAAGATTATCTCCTTCACATCCATATGGCCCGCGGCGACGATCTCCACGCCATCAAATACCTCCCACTCAAGCTTAAAGGACCAGCTCGGCATTGGCTTAATAGCCTGCCCGCAGAGTCAATTGGGTGTTGGGAAGACCTGGAAGCCGCATTCCTCGACAACTTCCAGGGCACATATGTGCGACCACCAGACACCGATGACCTAAGCCACATAATTCAGCAGCCAAACGAATCGGCCAGATAGTTCTGGACAAGGTTCTTGACAAAGAAAAACCAAATCGTCGACTGTCCAGACGCAGAGGCCCTCGCAGCCTTCAAACATAACATCCGCGACGAGTGGCTATCCCGGCACCTAGGACAGGAAAAGCCGAAATCCATGGCAGCCCTCACATCATTAATGACCCGCTTCTGTGCGGGAGAGGATAGCTAGCTAGCTCGCAGCAACAACCTTAGTAAAAATTCTGGCAGTCCGGATGCTAAGGACCACAATGGCAGGTCACGTCGAAGAAAAAATAAATGCCGCATTAACGGTGACGACAAGGAGGATATTGCAGTCAATGCCGGATTCCGAGGCTCCAAACCCGGTCAGCGGAAGCCATTCAAAAGAACCACTCTGGGTCCGTCCAATTTGGAACGAATACTCGACCGCTTATGCCAAATACATGGCACCCCCAAAAAGCCAGCTAACCACACCAACAGAGACTGTTGGGTGTTCAAGCAGGCAGGCAAGTTAATTGCCGAAAACAATGACAAGGGGCTGCATAGCGACGACGAGGAAGAGACCCGGCCGCCGAACAGTAGAGGACAGAAGGGTTTCCCCCCACAAGTGCGGACGATAAACATGATATACGCAACCCATATACCCAAGAGGGAGCGGAAGCGTGCACTCAGGGACGTATACGCGATGGAGCCAGTCGCCCCGAAGTTCAATCCATGGTCCTCTTGTCCGATCACTTTCGATCGAAGAGACCATCCGACCAGCATCCACCATGGCGGATTCGCCGCATTGGTTTTAGACCCAATCGTCGATGGATTTCACCTCACGAGAGTCCTGATGGACGGCGGCAGTAGCCTGAACCTGCTTTATCAGGACACAGTGTGCAAGATGGGCATAGACCCCTCAAGGATTAAACCTACAAAGACGACCTTCAAAGGTGTCATACCAGGTGTTGAGGCCAATTGTACAGGCTCAGTCACACTGGAAGTGGTCTTCGGATCCCCGAACAATTTCTGGGGCGAGGAGTTAATCTTCGACATAGTCCCGTTCCGTAGCGGCTATCACGCTCTGCTCGGACGAACCGCGTTTGCAAAGTTCAACGCGGTGCCGCATTATGCATACCTCAAGCTCAAGATGCCAGGCCCTCGTGGAGTCATCACGGTCAACGGAAATACGGAACGCTCCCTCCGAACGGAGGAACATACAGTGGCTCTTGCGGCAGAAGTACAGAGCAGCCTTTTAAGGCAATTTTCGAGTCCGGCCGTTAAACGGCCGGATATGGCCAAACGCGCCCGGAGCAACATCAAACAAGACCACCTGGCATGATCCGAGCACGCATAGCAATGCGGCCCCGACCCTAGCCCTCGCATGATTGCAAGACCAACCCTCCGCGTACATCATTACGCTCTGGAGATACCATGGGCGTAGGGGAGGGGCACGACCACAACAGACCCAGAGTGCGGCTTGACCACACCAGGGGCTCACAAGTGTGTCACTTTTTTTATTACTTTCCTCCTTTGTATACACAGGACTCCGCTAACCGGAGGCCCTGTCCGGCGGTGAACCTGCCGAACTCACGATGCAACAGCCGGGGAACAAAGAAGGCTGTGATGAACACTCAGGTGGTCTCCATTACGAGCATTATATTTGATTATATACACCAGTCCGCAGCCCACCCCCGGAGGGGGACATGTTTAATTAGTCCAATCCCTTGCTTACCGCACTATTTGTATCCCTCCGCACTCATAGCAGACTTCCTTGAATAAATAATGCAACACTTTTTGCCTGTAATTACATTACCTTACATATATGTTCATTAAATGACATCTTGCAGCCGTATATTTTGGTACGGCCGAATACACCAGGGGCTCATTCCCTGCATTATGGTGTGATAAGTCCGAACACTTTCACAAGTGCGGCACCCCGAACTTATAGCATTATATGAATCGGCTCCGAATCATGTCTTGGGTCAATAGTTGGGTTTGCCCGGCTCCCACGTTTTGGTGCCTTACGTTCCGTTCTGTCGGCTAAGGTGGCACTGGGAGAACCACTGCGATTGCGCCCCGGTTGAGCTGGGCGAGCGCCTCAGTGGAGAAAGCTAAAACTGACTCGCATGATAAGGCGAGAGACCGGTCGCTGTTCGAGAGGTCTTTTCGGGTCCCTAAAACTTATGCCGCTTCGAGCGAAGTACCGGATAATGTCCAACGAAGGCGTGGATAGCGCCCCGAATTCGGTCTTCCGAATACTAGGGGCTTCGCCGAAATTTAAAATTATAGAATTCTATGGCTAAGTGAGAGTGTTCAAGCATTATAAGTCCGGTTGCCTTGTTCGTTGT
Organism: Triticum dicoccoides; assembly: GCF_002162155.2. Lineage (NCBI taxonomy): Eukaryota > Viridiplantae > Streptophyta > Magnoliopsida > Poales > Poaceae > Triticum > Triticum dicoccoides. The sequence goes on from NC_041381.1 coordinate 329,627,366, forward strand.
GTTGAGTGCCTCCCTCGATGGACCCAAAAATGGGAACAAGAGTGCTCAAGTTTATCCCGAACACCCCAGCACTTGCGGCTCGGGGGCTGAAGCCAACGACTTGCCATCTCTCAGATCTTATAAACGGCCGCACAGAAGGTAATATTTTAAATTAAACAAGTGTTGCTTAGCGCATATGAACAAAAGTTATCAGCGCACGAGATAATACATAGCGAGTTTTACTCGAAAATTACATCTCTGGGGGACTCATCCGCAATATTGTGGGCACCCTTCAGGACAGCCTTATAGTACATTTTGGGCGTATGATACTCCTTGCCCGCTGGCGGCAGGTCAGTAAGAAGCCTCTCCGCATCCAACCTGCCCCAGTGCACCTTTGTGCGGGCAAGGGCCCGACGAGCACCTTCAATACAGGTAGAGCGCTTGATGACCTCCACCCAGGGGCATGCATCCACCAGTCGCCGCACGAGGCTGAAGTAGCTCCCAGGCATGGCCTGTCCAGGCCATAGCCGGACTATAAGGCCCTTCATGGCCTCCTCGGCCGGCTTGTGGAGCTCGACCAGCTGCTTCAGCCGGTCGCTAGGGGGCACCGGATGGACGGCCTCAGCATACTGAGACCAGAAGACCTCCGTTGAGCTCCCCTCCTGGCCACGGTAGAATGCGGCGGCATCGGATACACTGCGCGGCAGATCTGCAAACGCCCCTGGAGAGCTCCGAATGCGGGTAAGTGTCAGGTAGTTTACATTAACATGCTTGCTTTGCATGAAAAATGCCTTACCCGCCGCTATCTTCTTCACATCTTCGACCTCCTAAAGGGCCTTACGGGCCTCGGCCTTGGCGGACTTGGCACTTTCGAGAGCCGAGGCAAGCTCGGACTCTCGAGTCTTTGAGTCGCGCTCCAAACTCTCATGCTTCTCCATGAGAGCCTGGAGTTCTTGCCGCACTTCCGCCACCCGCGCCTCCTGCTTCTCTCGCTCTGCCCGTTCCGCGGCCGCATTATGTTCGGCCGCGGACACAGCCTCCTTCAGGGTCGCCACCTCGTTAGTGGCCCCTGCAGTACCCACGTTATCCTTGTCATTTTTATTGCAACCTATATCCTTTTCTGTAAGGTAAATCTGTAAAGCGGTGTTACTCACCTTCTTTGTCCTCGAGTTGCTTCTTGGCACGGCCGAGCTCTTGCTCGGACCGCAAGAGATCCTGCATCAATGCACTGACCTCCGCAGTCAGTGCGGCAGAGGTCAGCAGCGCAGCCTGCAAACCCATATTGACATATTTTTTTAGCAAACCTGCGTATATCTTTTTAGATCCTCAGTCCGGCCTTTCTTTCCGAACGCCGAACTAAGCATCAGGGGCTACTGTCTATGCGGTATTACATTACATAATTTTAACTTCTTACCTCAAAGCCTGTTAGAAGGCTGCTGCAGGCTTCGGTCAGCCCGCTCTTGGCGAGCTGAACCTTCTGAATCACCGCACTCATGATAGTGCGGTGTTCTTCCTCGATGGAAGCGCCTTTGAGCGCCTCCAACAAGTTGTTCGGCGCCTCCGGTTGGACGGGCGCTGCCGGTGTCACGGTCTTGCCCTTCTTGCGAAGGGGCCTCCTACTGGACTGTGGAACCACTGCGGGTTCCGGTATGGAGTCCGGCGCAAAGTCCAGGAGGCTGCCTTGCGGCGCCTCCGGAGCCTCCTCCTGATGGGTCCCTTTCCGGGATCCCACCTCGGCGTCCTCGTCGGCGTGAGGGGTGGAGGCAGTCGGGATGGAATCCACATCCGACGGAGCCAACGACCCGCTCGATGAAGCGGGGAGGTCGTCATCGGCCGGACTGCAGGCAGTATGCGGCATTAGAAGGACACTATGTGACACGAAAGAAATTGCAGATTCAGGGATCCGGATACTTACGATCTCGCCGGAGGCCTGGCCCTTGAGGGCCACTCTTCTTCGCCAACGTTGGTGTTGGCGGAGCTGTCCGGGGGAATAGTTCTTCCCCTCTTGGACCCTTCGGCCTCCCCTGTCGGGGAGGCCTTCCTCTTTCTCTCTCCCTCCTCTGGGAGAGAGTCTTCTTCCTCCTCATCTTCGGGGGAGGAATCCGCCTCGGAGTAGTCGGACGCCTGAAAACGGGAACTCTTTCGAGTACCCGTGGCCACCTTCTTGGCCTTCTTCTCCGGCACCACGTGCGGTGCCGGAACCAGCAGCCCCGCTAGACGGGCGTCCACTGGGTCTTCTGGCATGGGAGCCGGGCAGATGAGCTGCTCGGCCTTCTTCATCCACTCCTGTCAAAGGAAATGGGAGATCGAAACCCGCTTAGGGTCGAACTATTAACAACGAGTGTCCCGTAAAGGGGTAGAATCACTTACCTCGTCAGCTGGACACTGCGAGTGGAATCCGCGATCTTCCATCGCGGATGCGGGGGCTTCGGCGCCCTTGAACAGCACCCTCCAGGCGCCTTCGTACGTTGTGTCGAAGAGCCTGCTCAGCGCCTGGTGCTATTCCGGATTGAACTCCCACAGATTGAATGCCCGTTCTTGGCATGGGAGAATCCGGCGGACGAGCATGACTTGGACCACGTTAACCAGCCTGAGCTTCTTGTTCACTAGCTTCTGGATACACGCTTGGAGTCCCGTCAGCTCCTTCGGATTACCCCACAGCAAGCCCTTCTCTTTCCAGGAGGTGAGCTGCGTAGGGATGCCAGATCTGAACTCGGGGGCCGCCGCCCACGTAGGTTCGCACGGCTCGGTGATATAGAACCACCCCGATTGCCACCCCTTGACGGATTCCACGAAGGCCCCTTCGAACCAAAGGACGTTGGGCATCTTGCCCAACATGGCGCCACCGCACTCCACCTGCGTGCCGTTCACAACCTTCGGCTTGACGTTGAAGGTCTTGAGCCACAAGCCGAAGTGGGGCTGGATGCAGAGGAAGGCCTCGCACACGACGATAAACATCGAGATGTTGAGGATGAAGTTCGGTGCCAGATCATGGAAATCCAGGCCGTAGTAGAACATGAGCCCCCGGACAAAGGGGTGAAGTGGAAAGCCCAGTCCGTGGAGGAAGTGGGGAAGGAAAACGACCCTCTCATGGGGCCCGGGGGTGGGGATGAGCGCCCCTCGTCGGGTAGCTGATGCGCGTTGTCGCCGGAAAGGTATCCGGCGCTGTGCAGCTTGGTGATGTGCTCCTCCTTGACGTGGAGGCCAACCACTTGCCTCCCGCTCCGGACATGGTCGGAGAAGGTTGAGACGAGATGCGCGAACTTGGGTGCTGGAGCTCGAGTGCGCGGAGATGGATAAGCAAAGGAGGAAGAGGGCGTAGGTGAAAAGGTGAATCCTTATCCCTCATATATAGGCGGACGAAGACTATGCGTCCCCACTAGCCTGGTAAAACTCGCTCATCTCCCAAGCGCCACCATCAATGGCGCGGTTGGGTTACCCACGTCCGTATTGATGAGAATCCCGGAATAAGGGGAACACGATCTCTGCTTCGACAAGACGTGCCAAGGAAACCGCTTCGCTAAACGCGCTGAGGTGGTATAATAAAAAACGATTCAAGTAAAAGCTTGGTAGTGGTGTGACGTCACGCTGCAAAATACGTCAGCAGATTGAACTTGTGTACATTTTATTCTCTCTACGGTGGAATGTGGAATTTATTTTGCAGAGCTGGACACTATCCGGGTGTTCACAATCTTCTCTGGATTATTCAAAGGAGGAACCCGCCTTGCAATGCCGAACATTGTGCGCGCCGGACACATCGTCATTGAAGCCAGGTTCAGGGACTACTGAGGGAGTCCTGGACTAGGGGGTGTCCGGATAGCCAGACTATCATCATCAGCCGGACTCCAAGACTATGAAGATACAAGATTGAAGACTTCGTCCCGTGTCCGGATGGGACTTTCCTTGGCGTGGAAGGCAAGCTTGGCAATACGGATATGTAGATCTCCTACCATCGTAACCGACTCTGTGTAACCCTAGCCCTCCCTGGTGTCTATATAAACCGGAGGGTTTTAGTCCGTAGGACAACAGCCATTACAACAATCATACCATAGGCTAGCTTCTAGGGTTTAGCCTCCTTGATCTCGTGGTAGATCCACTCTTGTACTACCCATATCATCAATATCAATCAAGCAGGAGTAGGGTTTTACCTCCATTGAGAGGGCCCAAACCTGGGTAAAAACATCGTGTCCCTTGTCTCCTGTTACCATCCGCCTAGACGCACAGTTCGGGACCCCCTACCCGAGATCCGCCGGTTTTGACACCGACACCCGCTTCGACCGTAGTGCTCCAACACAAGTCCGTTTCCTCCGTTTTGCGGTACGCTACACCCCCCTTGATCAACAGGACCCTGTTTCGACCATAGGAGGTCCAACACAAGTTCGTTTCCTCCGTTTTGCGGTACGCCAGACCCCTCCCGATGAATAGGATCCCGTTTTGAACATGGCCAGTCGAACACAAGGCCGTTTCCTCCGTTCTGCAGTACGCCAGGCCTCGTTTCCATCGGCTGTTCTGCCCAAGCCCTCCCGACGAACACGACGACGCATTCCGTTCCGACCCAACCGGTTGGCTCCCCGTGAACACGATGATGATGTTGTTTCTCCGTTTCGACCCAGCCATGTACACGAGCCCTTGCCGTACGTATGCGCGAGTAGGCATTCGAGACCCCGCCCATATGTACGTACATGGCCGTATTTTCTTTCTTGCACCCTGGCCGTTGTATGTACGTGTACGTGCTACATGCACGCCTCTACTATGACATGTGCGCGCCTCTACATCGACCAGTATGTACGTACATGTTCGCGACCAGAATGACAACGCTACGTACGCTTTGACCAGATGGGTCCCGGCTGTCAGGCACTTCCTTGCGTGTGAAGATGTAGCTGGTGGGTCCCAGCAGTAAGGGGGCGAATTGTTTTTTTTGCTCGGACGCACTTTCTTGCGTGCAAAGATGTAGCTGGTGGGTCCCAGCAATCAGGGGGCGAATCATTTTTTTGCCTGTAATATGGACACACTTCCTTGCATGCAAAGATGTAGCTGGTAGGTCCCATCAGTCAGGGGGAAATGTTTTTTCACGAAAGTGGCTCGTCTGGTGGGTCCCTAATGTCAGGTTGAGGAATCATCATTTTCCGCGTAATAAGGAGGCACTTCCTTGCTGCAGCCATGGACCCAGCTGTCAGCCTCTCCATGTACAGTCCATGTTCGATGGAACTCGTTCCTTGACCATGTTGACCACGCCGCGCCGAGAGCACCAGGTCGGTGGACGACGGCGAGGCCTATGAAGGGGACGACACGGAGCAGGGGAAGACGCGGCAGTGGATGCCCATGCATAGAGGAGTATGAGGGTTCACTGGTTTGGCTGTGGTGTGAGGCTGTCGTCGCCGCAGAATAACAGGGGGTGTGGGTGAGTGGAGGGATGGCCTGGCCAGCGGTGGGAGTAGGAGGGGGCGTTGAGGCCTCCACGGCATCACAACCGGCCACGGGAGGCAGGAGCATGTGGCATGACCGGCACTGCTTTGGGCGACTAGAACAAGAAGACCAGAGGTTGAAGAAGCACTACGGCCGTTGGATGGACATCGTACGGTCACTGGAGCTAGAATCGTTCATATTGAGTAAAGTTGATGAAGGCCTCTCTCCCAATCAACTTAGTAGGCCCACAAGTCAGCCTCCCACCAAGGTGGGTCCCAGCTAGCTGGGGGAGTATTCAGTTTTTTGTGCATAATAAGGAGGCACTTCCGATGTGTCCGAGATGACAGCGGGGGGAATGTTTTTTCGCGAAATACGGTGGCTCGTCCGGTGGGTCCCTGCTGTCAGTTGGAGGAATAATTATTTTCTGCGTAATAAGGAGGCACTTCCTTGCAGCTGTCGTGGACCCAGCTATCAACCTCTCCATGTACAGTACTCTTCCGATGGAAGTCGGTCGTTGACCACATTGACGACGCGGCGCCGAGAGCACCACGGCGGTGGACAACGGCGAGGCCTAGGAAGGGGATGATGTGGAGCCGGGGAAGACGCGGCAGTGGATGCCCACGCAGAGAGGAGTACGAGGGTTCACTGGTTCGACTACGGTGTGAGGTTGCCGTCGCCGCAGAATAACAGGGGGTGTGGGTGAGTGGAGGGATGGCCTGGCCAGTGGTGGGAGTAGTATGGGGCGTTGAGGCCTCTGCGGCAGCATAGCCGGCCATGGGAGGCAGGAGTAGGCGGCACGACCGGCACTGCTTTGGGCGGCAGGAGCAAGAAGACCAGAGGTTGAAGAAGCACTACGGTCGTTGGATGTACATCATACGGTCACTCGAGCTAGAATCGTGCATATTGACTAAGTTGACAAAGCCCTCCGTCCCCATCAACTTAGTAGGCCCACTATACTAGGTCCCAGCTAGCAGGGGGAGTATTCATTTTTTGTGCGCAATAAGGAGGCACTTCCTTGCGTGTGAAGATATAGCTGGTGGGTCCGAGCTATCAGCGGCGGTAACGTTTTTTCACGAAATATAGAGGCCCTTTCGGTGGGTCCCAGATGTCAGGTGGAGGAATCATTATCTTGCGTGCGGCCATGGACCCAACTATCAGCCTCTCCACGTACAGACCATTTCTGATGCATGTCAGTCGTTGAACACGTTGACCACGCCACGCCGAGAGCAACAGGGCGGTGTACGACGGCGAGGCCTAGGAATGGAACGACACGGAGCCAGGGAGGACTCGGCAGTTGTTTCCCACGCGGAGGGGAGTACGACTGTATGAGGGTTTACTGGTTCGTCTGTCGTCACCGGAGAATAACCGTAGGTGTGGGTGAGTAGAGGGATGGCTAGTCCAGCGATGGGAGTAAGGTGGGGCAGTGAGGCCTGCGCGGCAGCCCAACCGGCCACGGGGAGGAGGGAGCAGGCAGTCCCGCCGGCGCTTGTTTGAGCGGCTGTAGCAGGAAGAGGAGAGATTGAAGAAGCACGACGGCCGTTGGATGGACATCCAACAGTCACTGCTTGTGCGTCAACCTTTTTTTAGGAAAGCCTCAAATCTGTGGAAAACAGCATACATGCCATCTGCCATTATTTCTAATAATTTACAACCCATTTGCTAATTCTTACGGTTTTTTTTGGAGCCCATATTCTGTTTGTTAGCATTACAGCCCATATGGTGGTCACGGTTAAAAAATTATACGAAATTTTGAATATGTCGGTGTGGTCTAAGTTGTTTTTAATCCCAAAATTTCGAGTCACATTCAAACTAATTTTAAAAATAAATGTATATCAATATAAAATCCAATAAATTGTCCATGCATAAAAATCAATGCAATTTAAAATCTCGAAATGAAAAAAAAGATATTTGAAACTAATTGCTGGTTTGATGTGTTTTAAAAATGTACATCCCATTTCTCATTACTGATAGGCCATTTTCTCGGCCAGCCGAATGATGCTCTCCTCGGCTTGAAAGATTTGCAGCCCAACAGGCCTGACAAAGCGACTTACTTGACAAATCACAAAAAAACTGGGCTAGCCATTTTCAGAAAGAAAAAAAACTACTGGGCTGGTCTATGGTAAACATAAAAGAAAAGGCTGTCTTGACAGGCCAGAGTGTCCCGCACAGCCCAGTCGACACCCTGCTTCCGTCTCAAAAACAAATTAGATAAATGCCACTCCAATTACGGCGATTCATAAAAATTCCACTGCAATTTCCAAACTTCGAAAAATGCCATTGCAATTTTTTCAAACTTTGAAAAAAGCCACTGCAATTTGCAAACTTTGAAAAACGCCACTCCAGACTTCGAAAAATGCCACTCGAAATGGCATGAAATGGCATTTTTCAAAGTTTGGAAATTAAAGTGGCATTTCTCGGAAACACCATATTTTGAGTGGCACTTATCAAATTAACCCAAAACAAAAATAACTGGGCGAGCTGCTGGGTCCATGGTGTCAGCCGCCCGTTGTGCAATTCTCTCGTTTATTGACTATGTTGACAATGGCATGGGACCCAGATGTCAGAAATCCATTAGGTGGAGCCATTTTTTTATTGGCTTGAAATAAGGAGGCACTTGCTTGCGTACTGCCATGACCTTGGCGGGTCCCTGCTGTCATCCTCTCCATGTACAATCATCTCCTGATTGTGTACGTGTCAACTTGGTAGGCCCACAAGTCAGCCTCTAAACCCGTGGAGGACAAATACAACCCATTTAAAAAAATAACAGCCCATTCCATACGTTCAAATGGAAAGTTCAACATTCAGAGCAAAGTAACAGGTCTGATCCACATATAGAGTACTGAACTTCCACGTTGACAACCATCATAGCCAAGTTAACTATCTACTCCCACTAATACTCTAGTAGCATACACGTACTAACTTACTCTTAGCTAATTAGATGGTGTCGGCCACCATCTGCGGTACCCGCTAAACACCGGCAATGGTGTCCTCCGCCTCGCCTCGGACTTGCCAAAGGTGCGGTAGGGCGCGTTGCTCCCGCGCGTTGGCCCTTTCCATGCCGGCATGGTCCACCGAAGCTTCGGTCTCTAAGCGGGAAACCCACTTGACGAGCTCGTAGTAAAAATCGGTGTCGCGAACGCGTGCTTGCCTGATAGCCTCCAGGGCTATTTGTCGGGCGCCAGCCTCCACGTTGTCAGCCCAGTTGCGGGCGCTTTGCTCGCGACTCAGAGCGTCAGTGCGCTGCTGCTCCATGTCCCGCTCGCGGCGCAAATCGGCGATATGCTGCTCCTCCACCAGGCGGTTGCGCTCCAACAACTCCTGCTCCTCTGCCAGGCGGTCGCGCTCCAACAAGTCCTCCATCTCCGCATTGCCATCTAAAGATCAATAGAATGCCTCCTCCATCCGTGTGCCTTCCGGAGAAAAACCGAACACTAGTTCCGGCGGTGACCGCCTCCGGCCTCGCCTAGCGCGGACGGGCGGGGGAATGGCGGACATGGCGAGAGCGAGGATAAGTGGCGAGCAACGTCAAGCCGGTGGGGGCTTATGAGGATATGGCGAGTTGGGTCACGGTGTCACCGGAGAAGGCCGGGAAACAGTACTTATAGGCGGAAGGTAGCGCTAGGTCATCGAAATTCAATGCATAAGCACGTATGGCTTAGCGCGCCAGCTTGCCATGGAAAAACAGAGAAACTAAAATTATGACTGTGCCGTCCCGTCCCGTCCGTGCTAGGTCGCATGCTGGCATGACGGTCAATCGAGTGCACTCGAATCATCTCCCTCCTTGTCAATAATGATTCCACGGATTTAAAAGGCCCGCAACAATTAAAGCGCATCTTTTTTCGCATCAGTCAATAATGATTCCATGGATTTAAAAGGCACTCAGAATCGCTCGCAGCCAGTACGCGGAGTAGCATGCAACGAGTCGCAGCCAAGGGCACGCATGCAGCAACTTAAATCGCACAAATTAATTAGGCTTAAACTTCTGCATGGAGTTAATTATTGCCATGCCTTGGTCTTTCTGCTTTGCTCATGGGACTAATAAACCGAGAATGAGGGAGTACCTTGGTTGGTGAGAGGTTTTAATTAAGCCCTGCAAACCCGAAAGGAGGTACTAGTACGTGCGTGATCTGCTATTTATTCGTGCAGGATCGAGTAGGTCGTTTCTTGAATTGAGCCCTGCAAACCGGAAAGGAGGTAGTACGTGCGTGATCCGCTATTTATCCGTGTAGGATCGAGTAGGTTGGATAGTGTAGCTTGTTAGTTTCTTCAGAGGTAGGCATTTTTATTCAAAAAACTGCCACTTCGGATCTTGCGTCACAAATAAAACTGCCAGGAGCGCATTAGTAGGCTAGCTAATGATCGATTAATAACTTGTAAACACTGAGCGAGCAGAAATAAATAACTTTTAATGCATCTCAATGATTCATATATCATGTACAAATATGTAGCTCCAAAAGCAAAGATCAGCCACTTTGGATCTTACGTCACAAGTAAAACCAACTAGTATGATTCCCATACATAAGATCAACATGTTAATGCATATCAATGATTCACAGATCATATACAAATATGTAGCTCCAAAAGCAAAGATCTAAAAAAACATCTGTTCTTCCTACTAACATGGATGCTTTTCTTGGCCAACATTAAGTACAGACTGAAAGACAGATTTGTTTGTGAAGTCTACAATTCCTCTTGCAAACGTAAGTGGTTTCACCAACAACTGGAACCATGAGAATGAACCACACATGATCGAGGAACATCCACTGCAATATGATTTGGTCTTCTCTCGATCACACAGAGAGACTATTTTCGGAATACAAACTTTAACGTATGCAAAATGATGACCATTGTATAATAAGACCAAAGCAAAGAAGCACATAGTGTTAGCCAATAAATAGTACAGTACTACTTTTCTTCAGTCCATGAAGTGACTATCCAATCTTTCTGTGTCTATTTTCAAATGGCACTGTATGCACTGACTATACTATTCTCTTGTGAAGTTCAACCAAAATTGCGGACACTTTGTTTGTTTGCCCAATAGCAATGGGCAGACATCTCAGTCTGCACAAATATCAAGCAGCTACTAAACATATACCACACCTTGTATTTTTGGTTTAAACATGTCTATTCCGCTTAGCATATGTCATGTTCTGCACTGGATAATTTGATATAGTTATGTTTTGCCCTGGACAATTTCATACTGAATTGATTTGCTGGTTCAGAGCAGAAATATAGCGCCTATTCTTCATCAGACTCCTAATATTGAACCAGTTGGACTTTTTGTGCAGTTCCACTAAAATCGAGCATCCTTGTTTGCATAGATATTGAAAGTGTGATTACTGTAAAAATGACACTAGTTGAAGCATAGACTCACAAATATAAGCATTCCAATTTCTTAATGGGAAAAGGTAGCAAGTCTATTTCTAACCACCTGGTTGAAGGAATAAATAAGGCAACAGTGGCTGATGTCATAAAGGCATATATAGTTCTTTTTGAAAGAATGATCGACTCTTGAACTTTCCTCTTCTTTTAAGCATATTTATGCAGTTCAACTAAAATAAAATGCCATCACCACCTTGACAATTCAGTGACACTGTACAAAAGGAAATGACTTAACATTACATCATCATGTCAGGTATGTAGTCGACAAGCACTAGAGACAAACATACAGACCTCCTCCGATAACATAATGAACATTAATTTTACAAAGGTGTGACTAGATTTACTGGGATAATTTGAGTGGACTCTACACCCTCTGTTCCTTAATAAAAGATGTTTTCATAGTTCAATTTAAAGTACCCAAACGTCTAGTATTTAGAAAAACAGGTAGTAGTTTTCTTGAGCACATATCTGGGAAAGCTTGCCACACTTTATTTATGTCCATACGCTAATGCAACACCATTCGAATACTACAAATATACACTAATCTAGTGGCTAGTGCGACAATAGAGTAGTAATTTTATTGCAGGGTACAGTACAATGGTTTTACTGAACAGATTTCAATAAACTCTAGCACTGGAAGATTTCTATAAGAATTAACAATACAAAATGTAAAGGTAACAAGTTTCAGCATTGGTATACTAGTTGTGCATGAGCATTAAACCAAATACAAAAGTCTGAAGTTAACTAGCATTATTAACTAATGACAGTATAAAAGAATTGCAAACCATGTACCTCCAAGGTAAATATCATTTCAAAATCGGGGGGACCTTAAAAATTGCTATCCCAATCTTGATAATCGATCAAACATAAAAACTTGATCGAACGAATCAAGAGAACAGCCGGAGGAGGAGGTACCCACTCTTGACCTTTCCTCTTGTCTTCATAATTTTTTGTGCAGTTTAACCAAAATAAAATGACATCAGCACCTTGGCATTTTGGTGACACTGTACAAAAAAAATAACTTATCTCATGAAAGTGAGGTATGTAATATATATAAGCATTAACAATGCAAAAATCTGAAGGTAGTAACAAGTTTCATCATTGGTATATTGGCTGTGCAACAGCATTAAAATGCCTTAGCTGAAGAATCTTTAATACATCCACAATCAATAGTTAACCCTAAAATAATCCAGTGAAATTAAATGGCATTGCTTAAATTTACCGGTGGCATTAGACTGAGTGCAGCATTACTTAAATGTGGCATCACTTTAGCAGTAGCATTGCTTGACTTGACTGCTGGCATTATACTAAAAGCAAAAAAGTGGCAATAAGAGCATGGGAGGCCCATTCAGACAGTGGGTGCACCAGCACGATGTACCTCCACGGACGCAGAGTGGTGAGGGAGGTATGGTTACCCAGAGCAACAAATATCCAGGCAGCATATGTGGATTACGTCCCATTTTTGTTCTCTTTAGCCACCTTTTTCTATGTGAGGACAACAAACCGATCGACTTGGTCATTCTCTATTGCTTTGTCATGCCTTTCTACCCTTCTTCAACCAAGAGACACGAGACTCGTTCCTTAGCTACTGATTTTCCCCTTTTTAACCTAGATGCGGGTTCGATGCCTACTCTCTTGGGCAGTACAGTCTCCCTTCCTTTCCTTATTCAACCCAGACATGGATTAGTTTGCATTAAGTAGGGTTTCCTTTAATAGTGAAAATTAAGGTTTTCGTCTGCGTGACCTGCAGAGTAGAGGATAGCAAATTGGGAAGATGGTGGAGTGGAAAAAGATCCACAATCAGCGACGTGGCAGATGGGGCAATAGAACAAGGGTATGGTTCGAAAAGAGGTAGCATACCTGAGGGTCAGCGGGAAGTGGCTTCTGAAAGGATCGAGAAGAGGTGTCTAGAGGGGGGGTGATTAGACACTAAGCAAGAAAAGTTGTAGTTTTTAATTTCTTTAAGTTTAAGTGGAGTTTTGGCACAAGTTTAACATTCACAATACATAACAAGCAAGCATGCAAAGAGTATATGATCAGCGGAAAGTAAAGCATGCAACTTGCAAGAATGTAAAGGGATGGGATTAGAGTGTGCAAACGCAATTTGGAGACATGAAGATTTTTGAGCCGTGGTTCCGATAGGTGGTGCTATCGTACATCCATGTTGATGGAGACTTGAACCCACGAAGAGTAACGGCTGCGCGAGTCCATGGAGGGCTCCACCCACGAAGGGTCCACGAAGAAGCAACCTTGTCTATTCCACCATGGCCGTCGCCCATGAAGGACTTGCCTCACTAGGGTAGATCTTCACGAAGTAGGCAATCTCCTTGCCCTTACAAACTCCTTGGTTCAACTCCACAATCTTGTCGGAGGCTCCCAAGTGACACCTAGCCAATCTAGGAGACACCACTCTCCAGGAAGCAACAAATGGTGTGTTGATGATGAACTCCTTGCTCTTGTGCTTCAAATGATAGTCTCCCCAACACTCAAATCTCTCTCACAGGATTTGGATTTGGTGGAAAGAAGATTTGAGTGGAAAGCAACTTGGGGAAGGCTAGAGATAAAGATTCATATGGTAGGAATGGAATATCTTGGTCTCAACACATGAGTAGGTGGTCCTCTCTCAGAAAATGAATGCTGGAAGTGTAGGCACGTTCTGATGGCTCTCTCCATGAATGAAGAGTGGGTGGAGGGGTATATATAGCCTCCACACAAAATCTAACCATTACACACAACTTACCAATCTCGGTGGGACCGAATCGTGAAACTCGGTCAGACCGATTTAGAAAATAAATGTGACCATTAGGATTTTTGGTGGGACCGACATGTCAACTCGGTGGGACCGATATGGTTAGGGTTAGGGCATAACCTAATCTCGGTGAGACCGATTACACAAACTCGGTGGGATCGATTTTGGTAATAAGCTAACCAGAGAGTTGGTGAGGCAAAGTCGGTGGGACCGATTCGCTCATCTCGGTTAGACCAAAATGTTATGAAGAGGAATAGAGAGTTTGCATTGTAATATCAGTAGGACCGATTACACAAACTCGGTTGGACCGATTTTGGTAATGGATACATACAGAGAGATTACAACTCGGTGAGACCGAGATCCCTATCGGTGAGACCGAAAAGACTAGGATTTGTGGCAGTGGCTATGACATCTGAACTCGATGGCGCCGGATAGAAAGAATCGGTGGGCCGAGATGGACTTTTGGTTTGGGTCAAATGTGGATGTGAGAAAGTAGTTGAGGGCTTTGGAGCATATCACTAAGCACTTTGAGCAAGCAACCTATTAAGCAACACATCATCCCTCCTTGATAGTATTGGCTTTTCCTATAGACTCAATGTGATCTTGGATCACTAAAATAGAAAATGTAGAGTCTTGTGCTTTGAGCTTGAGCCAATCCTTTTGTCCTTAGCATTTTGAAGGGGTTCCACATCCTCTAGTCCATGCCACTCCATTGTTGAACTTATCTGAAACATACTAGGTAAAAGTATTAGTCCAACAAGATAAATGTTGACATTAATTACCAAAATCACCCAGGGAGCACTTGTGCTTTCAATCTCCCCCTTTTTGGTAATTGATGACAACATACATCAAAGCTCTAGATAAAGATATAGAGAATAACAAGTAAAGCTTTGGAAAGACATGTAACATGCATAGGCTCCCCTACGTGTATGCAATCATGTAAATATGGAATATAGGAGCGTGTGAATGCATAAGCATGATAGAGTAAGCAATGTGTTACATGTATCTTGGCTATATGCATCAGAGCAAAAGATGTGAATATGGGAAATGTACCTTCATGCTCATGAGTTCTTCTTGCGAACAGTATGTACATCAGCAAGAGATCCTCATAAACATGACTGTGATGCATATACTTACCTTGTGGTCTTGAGTTGGCTTAGGATGGAATGAACCTGCGTAAACAAGGTTAGATAACACAGATGCACCTACTAGCCAGAGCAAACAAAAGAAACCACAAGAGAACCAAGACTGGGATGACATGTAGAGTGAGTACTAATTACCACATTGAACATAGACATGTCCCCAAAGGTAAAGATGTGCAATGAATTTGAGGATTTCCTTCCCTTAGATGTCTTGCTCCCCCTGAATCTAGCATGGGATACTGGGAGAAGATAGGGAACAGAAAATCAGAGCTCAAAGAGAATAAACAGAGGTAATGCAAACAAACAAATAAATATGAACATGTCTTTCCCCTCTTGAAGACATGTGACTTCTCTTCTCTTGAACACCAAGCATCTGGGGTCCTTGATGATTACTCTCTCCCCCCTTGAGTATTCTCTCCCCCTAGAGATATGACTAAGCTTTGATGTGATCTCTCTCTCCCCCTTTGACATCAATTTCCAAGAAGGGTTCTTCTGGATTTTTGTCATGAATGGATTTGGTCCTTGATTCACAGAACAAAGCAGCAAGTTGAATGTGATGCTGGTAGAGAACAAGAATCATTGAATGGAGCTGGATCAAGAAGAATGCAGAAACAAGTGGCAAACTGTCTTTCCTGTAGTGAAATCGGTGGCAACGAGTTGTATGCTTCGATTACACCGAAAGGATTCGGTTGGACCGAAAACAATGGACCGTTGTGACCGAGTTCATCATAGAGAAAACACTTGTCACCTAAGCTCACTAGACAAGTAAGATCTCACAAGGATTTGCAATGAATTGGATGCAGGGAATGCAGAACAAACAGAAACAGAAAAGAAATCTAGATGAAGTTTTTTTTGAAACAAATATGCAAGAGATCAAATGCAAGAGAACAGAGAAGAACACAAGAAAACTTCATCTAGAATTGGTCGGCGACAAAGTCACCTATGTTAGAGTATATTGACTTAGGAGTCAAGTAAGATCACTTGATCATACGTCATACTCATTGTTTAAGCTCAAAATGGGGTTACCATTTTTTGTTTAAGCATCTTGATGTATTCACATATTGTTGAGTTGCTTTGACTCATGACTTGGAGTAAAGCTTCTCTAAGATGGAATAACATACCTTGGGTGGTGGTGTTGATCGTGATCATGTAGTTGAACTTGTGTGCATTGCTCAAAATTGATGTAGCTCATCAAGAGTTGGGAGAACCACTTTGGAATTTGAGTTCATCTACCTACATGGGTTAGTTTTGCAAGGAAGAGCACTTGTGTATTCAAAATGACAATCATATACAGAATTTGTCAAAGGATATGGTTGAATGGTTTCGTGCTTCCTTGTCTTCAACCACCATTGTGTAGAGACTTGGTGATGTAGAGACTGCTCAAGATGTGAGTGAGTTGCAATCTCATAGATTTAGATTCATCCAAGTACCTACAAGGATTAGATAACATGCAAGGTGAAAATATATCCAAGACATAAGATTGTCATCATGAGAGAAATGTCAAGAATTAGTCATAGGTTCATGTCTTGCATGTATCCAAGTGGAGTTCCTACTTCAAGTTTGAAGCATCAATGATGTTCAGTTCACCTCTTAACCTACAAAACACTATCTCATCAAGTGGTTTAGTGAATATATCCGCTAATTGTTTGTCGGTGCGAACATGCTTAAGATTAATGTCACCCTTAGCAACATGATCTCGAATGAAATGATGACGAACTTCAATATGCTTAGTTCCAGAATGTTGCACGGGATTGTGAGCAATCTTGATAGCACTTTCATTGTCACAAAGTAATGGAACATGTTTCACATATATCCCATAATCCTTCAGAGTTTGGGTCATCCAAAGTAATTGAGCACAACATGAACCAGCGGCAATGTATTCTGCTTCAGCGGTGGATAAGGATAATGAGTTTTGTTTCTTGGAAGACCAAGACACAAGAGATCTACCGAGAAATTGACAAGTACCCCAAGTGGACTTTCTATCAACCTTGTCACCGTCATAGTCCGTTCGGAGTAGCCAACAAGATTGAAAGAGGCCCTCTTAGGATATCAAATGCCAAAGTTTGGTGTATGGATTAAGTATCTCACTATCCTTTTCACGGCCTTAAGATGACATTCTTTAGGAGCGGCTTGATATCGTGCACACATGCACACACTTAGCATAATAGCAGGACTGAAGCACATAGATATAACAATGAACCAATCATAGAGCGATAAACCTTTTGATCAACCGGTTCACCATCTCTGGTCAAATCAAGATGTCCACTAGTAGGCATGGGTGTAGTCATACCTTTGCATTCTTGCATATTGAACTTCTTGAATAAGTCCTTGATGTACTTTGTTTGAGAGAAAAAGGTACCTTCCTTAGTTTTCTTGATTTGCAAACCAAGAAAGAATTTGAGTTCCCACGTCATAGACATCTCAAACTTCTCTGACATTAGCTTTCCAAACTTCTCACTAAAGTGAGGGTTAGTTGAACCAAATATAATATCATCAACATAGATTTGGCACACAAATAGTTCTCCATTAACCCTTCTAGTAAAAAGAGTAGAATCAACTTTTCCAATTTCAAAGCCTTTTTCAATAAGGAACTTGGTCAAGCATTTATACCACGCTCTAGGAGCTTGTTTAAGACCATAAAGAGCTTTGTGAAGTTTGTAAACATGATTAGGTTTCTTAGGATTAACAAAACCGGGAGGTTGCTTAACATAAACTTTCTCCTGTATTTCACCATTTAGAAAAGCACTTTTAATGTCCATTTGGTACAAGGTGATATCATGATGATTGGCATAGGCAAGTAAGATGCGAATGGAGTCAAGTCTAGCAACGGGGGCATATGTATCACCATAGTCCATACCTTCGACTTGAGTGTAGCCATGGGCTACGAGACATGCTTTGTTGCGAACTACTTGTCCTTCTTCATCTTGCTTGTTGCGAAACACCCATTTGGTACCGATGATGTTGTGGTTGTTGTCGGGTTTCTCAACCAATGTCCAAACTTGATTTCTCTCAAAGTTGTGTAGCCCTTCATGCATGCGTTTA
This sequence comes from Triticum dicoccoides, assembly GCF_002162155.2. Taxonomy (NCBI): domain Eukaryota; kingdom Viridiplantae; phylum Streptophyta; class Magnoliopsida; order Poales; family Poaceae; genus Triticum; species Triticum dicoccoides. Next base: position 329,645,066 of record NC_041381.1, read on the forward strand.
TCCAATCCGGATCTTCCAAAGCTTCTTCAACCTTCATAGGTTCAATGCTAGAGATGAATGAATAGTGTTCACAGAAGTTAGCTAAACGAGTTTTAGAGCGAGTGATTCTCCCGGTTTGGATATCATTGTAGATTTTCTCGACTGGATGGTATTTAGCAACTCTTGCTCGAACACGTGACAGCTGTTGCTTGGATCTTGGTGGAACATCTTCTTCATCTTGTTCTTCTTCTAAGCCTTCTTCGTTGTTGACATTGTCATTCTCTTGTCGTGGTGGAGAAGGAGGTTGTTGATGTTCGTCTTGGTGTACTTCCTTGTTTTCTTCGTCTTGGTGTGTCCCACTTGTTGATGCTTCCGTATCAACTCTTGGTTCACCTTGTCGTGAGGTGGAAGCTTCCACTTGGACGGACGAGGTACTCTCCTTCACCTCCGTTGGACGAATCTTGCCAATAGACAAGTCTTGGATTGCTTCCGAGGGGTCTTTGTCTCCTACATCAATTGGCAATTGCTCTACTTGCGAGCCGTTAGATTCATCCAACTTCACATCTACCGTCTCTTCAACCTTTCGGGTGAAATTATTGTAGACACGGTAAGTGTGAGAGTTTGAGCCATAACCAAGTAGGAAACCTTCATGAGACTTAGGAGCAAATTTAGAACGACGATGCTTATCAAGAATGTAGCACTTTGAGCCGAATACTCGAAAGTATCCAACTTGGAGTTTGTTACCGGTGAGGAGCTCGTATGCCATCTTGCCGAGTAGCTTGTGAAGATACAAGTGATTTGTTGCGTGACAAGCTGTCTCAACCGCTTCCGCCCAAAAGTGCTTCGGCGTCTTGTACTCATCAAGCATCGTTCTCGCCACTTCGATGAGCGTACAGTTCTTCCTCTCAACAACTCTGTTTTGTTAAGGTGTGTACGTAACCGAGAACTCATGTGAAATACCTTCTTCATCAAGAAAGGTGTCCACATTTGCCTTCTTGAACTCCGTTCCATTGTCGTTGCGAACCTTCTTGATCTTCACTTCAAATTGATTTTGGGCCTTCCTAGCGAAGTTTTTGAAGATCTTTTGGACCTGCGATTTATGATCGAGAAAGAACACCCACGTAAATCTTGAAAAATCATCAACAATAACTAGACCAAAAGAATTTCCACCGAGACTTTTGTAGGCGTTGGGACCAAAAAGATCCATGTGAAGTAGCTCGAGTGGCCTCCTTGTGGTCATGATGTTCTTCACGGGATTCCTTCCTCCAACCTGTTAACCTGCTTGACAAGCGCTGCAAAGTCTATCCTTATCAAATATGACATCGTTAACACCAAGGATATGATTTCCTTCAATAAGCTTGTCAAGGTTTCGCATGCCCACATGACCTAATCGTCTATGCCATAACCATCCTTTAGAGGATTTAGAGATGAAGCAAGTTCTAGGTTGAGCCTTTTTAGTGAAATCAACAATGTAAAGATCACGTCTACGTATACCGGTAAAGACCATTTTATGATTATCTCTACGAAACACTTGGCAATCTACTTCAGTAAATAGGACATTAAAACCGAAATCAACAAGTCTAGATACTGAAAGTAAATTGTATCCAAGAGATTCTACGAGCATGACATTTTGTATGGAGCTATCATGTGATATGGCCACCTTACCGATGCCAACCACCTTACCCTTTGAGTTGTCACCGAAAGTTACATACTTTCGAGGGCCGTCATTTTCAGCAAGCTCACGAAACATATCTTTATCTCCGGTCATGTGATCGGTACATCCACTATCAAGAACCCATTCCTTTCCTCCGGCCATATAACCCTGAAGATTTTCCATAAGACCAAAGTGTCTCATTGCATCATCAAGATCAAGGTCACTATCATCATCCTCATCATAGTATCCATGTTCAACATCGTCATGTGGTGGATCAAATCTTAGAGAGGGTGATTCGTTAGTGTGAGTTTGACAATGATCTTCTCTATGAATTCTAGTAGCTTCGGAAATAATATCACTAATGATTCCAACATCCTTTGGTACGCATAAGATTTGTAAGCTCAAATAGACAATCTCCAAACATAGGATCATTGGAATTCATCTTACTCAAGGCAAGCGACTTATGGATAATATCATCTAGATTTTTCAAGGAATAGTTTGGAAAACGTTCCTCAAGAAATTTCCATATAGTGCAGGCACACTCAAGAGTAGGCAAACATCCAATCAAGTTTCTAGGCAAACCTCTAGTGATTAGATCAATAGTTCTAAGATTGTGAATCATGTCAATTTACTCATCAAGGGTAGGATTCATAGGATCAACATGAGGTGCACAAGGGCTAGCAATGTACTTGTTCAAATGATATTCATTGAAAATCACAACCATCTAATTATTCCACTCATGAAAGTACTCTCCATCAAGTATAGGCACTCTATGTCTAAGACTTCCCAAAGTAGACTCATCCATCTTCCTCCAATGGTGATTAAACCAAAGCAATGGAGACCAAAGCTCTGATACCAATTGAAAGGATCCAGAAGAGGTGTCTAGAGGGTGGGTGTCGGTGTCAAAACCGGCAGATCTCGGGTAGGGGGTCCCGAACTATGCGTCTAGGCGGATGGTAACAGGAGACAAGGGACACGATGTTTTTACCCAGGTTTGGGCCCTCTCGGTGGAGGTAAAACCCTACTCCTGCTTGATTAATATTGATGATATGGGTCGTACAAGAGTAGATCTACCACGAGATCAATGAGGCTAAACCCTAGAAGCTAGCCTATGGTATGATTGTTGTTTGTCCTACGGACTAAAACCCTCCGGTTTATATAGACACTGGAGAGGGCTAGGGTTACACAGAGTCGGTTACAATGGTAGGAGATCCACATATCCGTATTGCCAAGCTTGCCTTCCACGCCAAGGAAAGTCCCATCCGGACATGGGACGGAGTCTTCAATCTTGTATCTTCATAGTCTTGGAGTCCGGCCAAAGATGATAGTTCGGCTATCCGGACACCCCCTAGTCCAGGACTACCTCAGTAGCCCCCGAACCAGGCTTCAATGACGATGAGTCCGGCGTGTAGATTGTCTTCGGCATTGCGAGGCGGGTTCTTCTCCAAATTCCATGTACCTGTCGAATAGTGTCCGGCTTCTTATAAATGCTGCGCTCCTTGGCTTCCACGCCCAATAATGGCCATCTTCCACGTGTCGAATGAATGCGAAAAGCCAGGGTATTTTTACACTTTCCCCCTTAGCTGCGCAAATGAGCCGCCTATAAAAGGGACGGGGATCTAGATCCGAATCACACCATCCTTCCTCCGCGAGCATTCATCAGAGCGCCTCTAACAAAAAATCCATTCCATCATGGACAGTCGACGCGGCTCCTCCTCTCGCGCTCCCAGCCCTCATCCTGGAGATTGGGAGAGATGCTCGGTCCCGCACAGCGAGCTAGCGACACTTCAAACCAAGGGATTTCTTCCCCCGGCCTTCATGGTCCCGGTTCGAGCCGGACTCGCCACCTACAAGGGTGGAAAGCAGGCGGAGAGCGTCCCCAATCCCTCCAAAGGAGAGCGGGTATGCTTTGTCTCTTATCTAATAAGAGGACTTGGATTTCCAATACATCCATTTCTCCGGGGGCTCCTGGAGTTCTACGGCCTCCAGCTGCACCACCTTACGCCTGCCTCCATTCTACACATCGCGGGCTTCGTGGCCCTTTGTGAGCTGTTCTTGGGCGTCGAGGCTCATTTTGCACTGTGGAAGAGTTTATTCTGCCTTGTACCCCGTTCTCATGAGGGGTCAATATATCAAGTGGGCGGAGCCGAACTATGGCGCATCGCCGGGACCGGATATCTATCCGGAACCCCGAAGAAGGCATCCGAAGACTAGCCTTCGGAATGGTTTTATATAGAGGATGCCCCGCTACCAGACCCAGTTCAGATCGGCCTCCCGGAGTTCAGTAATGCTCCTCTGAAGAAATGCCTAAGTTGGCGTCCGCGGAGCCCTCAACGGGAGAATGACAGGGACGTCCTTTACCTGATGGGCCGAATAAGATTATTGGCTCATTTCGGATTGACCATGATCGGAGTCATGGCCACATGCA
>NC_041381.1:329649421-329691589 GCF_002162155.2 Triticum dicoccoides
TAGTATAGGGGCCACCCCATGTGGGATTTCAACAGGGAGGATGATGCCACCCACCACGGCCATAAGGGGCCGGTATCGGTCGCCGATCTGGTGAAGAATTTGTCCGGCCAGTACAAAGGAGAGAAGGAGGATTTTCTCCGTGTTAGTCCACTGAGCGGATTTTCTATGAACAATCCTCGAAGCTGGGTAAGCGGACACTTCTTTTTTTCCTATCCGATCCCCATTCCCATGGTTAAGTATCTCATTTTGTGATTTCGACGCAGGAACTGCGCCGGGCTATAGAGGATATAAACAGTCCGCCTCCACAACCCGAGGATCCAGAACGGTCCCTCGATCCGGCCTCTGAAGAGGATCCGGATATAAAGGTGGAGCTGATCGATGGGGTGTGTAACGCCCCGGATTCGATGCAGCAGCTGTCTTCTAGTTATTCGTCGTTGTTGCCATGTCATTTGCTTGCGTGTTGCATTTTGCCATGTCATCATCTGCATTTCATCTGCATGTTTTTCAAAACTTGCATCCGTTCGGGTTTCCCCAGTTCTCTCCGTTGTCTGTTCTGAGCCCGACCACACTCGCACGCGCCCGCGGCACCTCCGAAATATTATTTTATAAGTGGCCGAAAAATGTTCTCGGAATGGATTGAAACTTGGCGTGCGGTCTTATTATAGTGTAGACAGAGTGCCTGTCAAGTTTCGTCGCATTCGGGGCTCGTTTGCTAGCCCTACCATTAAACATATAGCGGCATCGTTGCCGGTCAAACGTCGGACGTTTTTGGTCTCCGAAAACCGTTGCCGGGCTGCCATCTTCCCTCTCTTCTCAGCAAAAGGCCTTCTGCACATCCCACCTGCAGCCCACCTAGAAACCCCTCCGCTCCGGACCGTCAGATCGAGATCCGATGCCCGAAAACGGATGATAACCCCCCTAACCCTAGCCCCCTTGCTATATATATAGACCCCTCCTTCCAATTTTGGGCATTTGCTAGTCTAAACCTAGCCCCTAGCCTCCTCCCACCTCCAGTCGGCGCATCTTCCTCGTTTTCTACGCCGGACAGCTCCCCCGCCGCCACTTGTCGCCGCCCCACTCGCCAGCCGCCGCCTCCACCAACCACCGGGCCCCACTTGGCGTCTCCACGTCTTCCCGCGCCTCCCGCCGCGCAGGTCCCGTCGGAGCCCATCCGCGGCCCGCCGCCGGGCCGAATCAGGCCCGTTGCCTGCGCCGCCCCTGCGCCCCGCGCAAGCTCCAGATCGGGAGGAGCCCGATCTAGAGCCGAGCTCCCGCCGCCCCGCCTCCTTCCGCCCCCTCACCGGAGTGCGCCGCCACACCTCGCGCCGTCGGCGACCTCGCCGGGCCAGGCCTCGCCGTCCCCTTCTCCCTCTTCTTCCCTGCGCTTCCTCTCTCTCTCTCTCACCTTGCTCTGTCTCTTCTCCCCGCAGGGCCGCCTTGACGCTCGCTGCCGGATCCCGCGCCGCCGCACACTACAGACCCCGCCGCCGCCGGGAATGGGGTCCCCGGGGCCGGATCCGCCCGGATCTGGCTGGGCCCTTCCCGCCTCACCTCGGCCTTTGCCGGCCTCCTCTTCCAGCAGCATCGCCGCCATGGCCTCCTTCCCGTGAGGAGCACGGGAGGAGGACGAGCTCCTCTCGTGTGGGCCCCGCGACCCAGCTCCATCCGGCCCGGTCCACCTTCCCCGGCCCAGTTCGCCTCCTCCTATACTGGGCTTGGCCCATGGTGAGCAGCCCCGCTATACCCCGCCCGTGCGCCTTTTAGTTTCACAGCGCTCGCTCGTTTTTTTCCCAAAATCTGCAGTCCCTAAATAGTTGCACTCTGGTGCATAGTTTGACCTGCTGTAACTTTGTGCTCACTACTCCGATTCATGCGCACAATATGTCAAATTGTTCGTTGTGAGATGCTCTACATTTCATTCCATTGTGCTATGCTTGTTTGAGTCCATCTTGATGCCCTCATCATCGTTGCAAGAGTGCTATATGATGTTAACCTGCTGAAACTGTTATTACTTACTATTTTGTCTTTTCCGTTGCATTTTGTGTGTGCATCTTATGAGCTTGATGTCTACATGTGTTTTGAACTATGTCATGCCATCTTTACAGTGGTGTAATCCATGTATTTTTGTGAGTCTTGTAGTGAGTGCATCGAGCTCGTGAAGTAGTGTACTTCCTGTTGCTGTTTTCCTGACTGTTTCTGTTATAATATGATGCTATGTAAACCTGCTGCTACAAGTCATTCCGTGCATAATCTGGAGATGTTCACTAAGGATGTTTTGTTATACATGTCATGCTCTATCCATTCATGCCCCTGGTTGCATTTATATCCTGCTGTTACTTGTTATCTTGCCCTCAAAACTGCTAAATAATGTTGCTGTTAGCCTGTTAGCATTAAGTTCAATGTTTCCATGATTGTTGTTAGTTATCCATGCACCCTATGAACTTGCTCTTGCCATGCTTAGCTTCATAAACATGCCTTATTACGGTTGGTCACCTTTTCATGCCATGTATTGCTCTGTGGTGAGTGTTTCAAGCTCACCAACATGCCTAATTGTTGTTCCTGCCATGTTTGAATCTGTCACATCATTTGCCATGTTTACATGGGTGCCATCATATTTTCCGTGCCCTTTTGGCTCATGGTCAGTAAGGGACTTTTGTTATATGAGATTAGTATATTCATGCCATGCTTTTGTTTTCCATGTTAAGTTCCTGTAACGTGTTGTTTGATAGCCCTAAATGTTGCAACCTGGTGTTATTTCTGCCAAGTCTGAAACTGTTATTATTTGCAATCTTGCCATGTCCTTTTGAGCATGTTCTAGTGTTTTCTGGAGATAGCTCAGTGTTCATGTTTTGTCATGCTTTACCTGTACTTCATGCCCATGCCTTTTGTTATTATGTTGGGGTGCTGTAGCATATAGTTTTGATGCTTGCTAGATGCCTAGTTGCTGTTTTGGACAGCTTGTCCTTTAAACTCGTATAGAGTGTATGTGTGGAACCGTTGCTCCGTTTTGAGTGTGCTCTATATGAAACTTGCTTGTTTGTGCATGAAGTTCCATATTATCATGTTGCATCCTTGTTTTGAGGTGTTTGCTTGATGTTTGGATGCATTTAGCATCAATGCCATGTTTAACTTGTTTTGCTCATATCTTCTAGGTCGTAGCTCCGAATCTAATGAACTTTATATGTAACTTGACTAGAATTTCGTGTAGATCATCTTAGTGCATCTTAACTTGCTGTTTAACAATTTGAACATAAGGTTTATTCAGTTCTGGACCAATTTCTAAACTTGCATATGAGGACTTACCTGAATTGTTATATGTTGTTTCCGGCCTCATTTAAACTTGCCTTGATGTGATGCTCTTGTTTGCATCATCTCTTGCCATGAGTAGCCTCATCTAGCTTTGTCATGCATCATGCTTGGTTGTGCATCATGTCTTGTCTATGTGTGGTGTGTTTACTATGTTGTGTGCTTCTTCTCGATAGTTCCCGTTCCGTTGCGATCATGAGGATTCGTTCGTCTATGCTTGGTTCATCTTCGTGGCTTCATCTTCTTCATGAACTCGTTCTTCTTCCTAGCGGGATTTCAGGCAAGATGACCGTCACCCTGGATCTCACTACTATCATTGCTATGCTAGTTGCTTTGTTCTATCGCTTTGCTGCGCTACCTATCCCTTGTTCTATCAAGCCTCCCCAAATTGCCATGAACCTCTAACCTTTGTCACCCTTCCTAGAAAACCATTGCCTGGCTATGTTACCGCTTTGCTCAGCCCCTCTTATAGCGTTGTTAGTTGCAGGTGAAGTTGAAGATTGCTCCATGGTGGACAGGGTTATGTTGGGATATCACAATATCTCTTATATTATTAATGCATCTATATATTTGGTAAAGGGTGGAAGGCTCGGCCTTATGCCTGGTGTTTTGTTCCACTCTTGCCGCCCTAGTTTCCTTCATACCGGTGTTATGTTCTCGGATTTTGCGTTCCTAACGCAGTTGGGTGATTTATGGGACCCCCTTGACAGTTCGCTTTAAATAAAACTCCTCCAGCAAGGCCCAACCTTGGTTTTACCATTTGCCTCACCACCACCTACTTTTCCCTTGGGAGTAATTAACCCAAGGGTCATCTTTATTTTAGCCCCCCCCCCCGGGCCAGTGCTTCTCTAAGTGCTGGTCCGAACTAGAGCCCTTTGCAGCGCCCCCTCAAGGAAACTTGAGGTCTAGTTTTAGTTGTACGGATTGCTCATCCGGTGTTGCCCCGAGAACGAGATATGTGCAGCTCCTATCGGGATTGTCGGCGCATCGGGGGTCTTGCTGGTCTTGTTTTACCATTGTCAAAATGTCTTGTAAACCGGGATTCCGAGACTGATCGGGTCTTCCTGGGAGGAGGAATATCCTTCATTGATCACGAGAGCTTATCATGGGCTAAGTTGGGACACCCCTACAGGGTATAAACTTTCGAGAGCCGTGCCAGCGGTTATGTGGCAGATGGGAATTTGTTAATGTCCGGTTGTAGATAACTTGACACCAGATCCGAATTAAAACGCATCAACCGCGTGTGTAGCCGTGATGGTCTCTTTTCGGCGGAGTCCGGGAAGTGAACACGGTTTCTGTGTTATGATTGACGTAAGTAGGAGCTCAGGATCACTTCTTGATCATTACTAGTTGACGACCGTTCCGTTTGCTCTCTTCTCGCTCTCTTTTGCATATGTTAGCCACCATATATGCTTAGTCGCTGCTGCAACCTCACCACTTTACCCCTTCCTTTCCCATTAAGCTTTGCTAGTCTTGATACCCATGGTAATGAGATTGCTGAGTCCTCGTGGCTCACAGATTACTACAACAACAGTTGCAGGTACAGGTTATGCGATGATCTTGACGCGAGAGTGATGTTTGCTTGTTTGGAGTTCTTCTTCTGCTTCTTCTTTGATCAGGGGATAGGTTCCAGGTCGGCAGCCTGGGCTAGCAGGGTGGATGTCGTTTGAGTTTCTGTTTGTGTTTCATCCGTAGTTGGATGGTGCTCTTATGTATGATGATGTTGTATTCGAGTGGCATTGTATGCCTTTTGTATGTATCCCCATCTATTATGTAGTGTTGATGTAATGATATCCACCTTGCAAAAGCGTTTCAATATGCGGGTCTATCCTTGGTGGGACCTTCGAGTTCCTTTTGGATAGGGTCGCATATTAGGCGTGACAAGTTGGTATCAGAGCCTCGACCGACCTTAGGAGCCCCCTTGATTGATCGTGTAGTTTGGCCGTTGTTGAGTCTAGAAGAAAACTATTTTTTTGGAGTCTAGTTATATCGGAGAGTAGGAATTCTTTTTACTCCTCAGCCCCTTTCGTCGCTCTGGTGAGGAATCTTGACGTAGGTGTTTTGAATTACTCCACTTCCCCTTCAAATTTTTCTTTAGGTTCACATAGTTGGTTTCTCGATCGTTGTTCCTTAGCTCTTTGCATCCGGTGCATTTCTCGTCAAGGTGATTCGAACCTCTCCGTTTTTGCAAGTGCAATCCTCAGTTGTCTTCTTTTCCCACCCGCCCACCCATTTTTCTCCTCGGAGTCAGAGTCCGTAATCGAGTATCCATCCTACTCATGTGAAGTCTTTGGTTTCTTTCCCCAATTATTTCAACCGGTGTTTTCTCTTGAAGTTATTCGTTGGTTCCCCCTTCGAAGTTGCCTTTGTTTTCCCGCCATCCCACCCTTTTTCTTCCCAGAGTTTGAGTCTGTTTCGAGCATCAGTTTCATTCGTGCGGAGCCTCTTCAGTTTTTCATCAATTGTTTCAACCGGTGGATTCTCTTTTGTTTGACATTCTTCATCTCCTTTTTATTCTCCGGTAGACTCAATCCAAGTTTTTCGGTTGATCATATTCTTTTCCTTGGATCAAGTGTTTTCCCTGTTTGTTCACCTCTCGCCAGTTTATCCTTCCTGAGTGCTCAAGACATCTCAGGAGATTCGTCTGTGTTTGAATTAATTCGAGGTTGTCACCTCACTCAAATATTTCAATCCTTCCGGTGCATCATCTATTTGTTCAACAATCCTTTCCAACGGTGTTTTTCTTTTAGTGGGCCCTAACCCACAGGGTTTTTCCCAGGATCTTACCTGACTCTTCTAATTTCCTAGAGTTATTCTCAAATTCCTTTTAAGTGTGACGTAAGAATGGATCCCATCAGTCACATTCCTTCTCCAAGATCTCGTTCAAATTCTTTTTCATTGTTGGCTCAACCTCTCTGCTTTTCATTCTACAGGAGTATCTCAGTAATTTTGGTGGTGTTTTTCGTCGTCATTTGAAGACCGAAGAAGAGTTTTCCCCTAAATCCTGTCTGTTCTCTTGAAGTTTCATGGTTCTAGCTTCATGTTACCCTCTCAAATTATTCCATTTGTCAGATATTCCTTTTCTTACCCATCCAGAGGATGTCAGAAGTTGTTTTCCCGTTTCTTTTCACCGGAGGCCATCGTTCTAGAAGAATTCTTCGTCCTCACATTCCAGCTATCATATCCATTTATCCCTGTGCTTCGTTCAAGTGTTCTTTAATCCGCTCATGATCTCTTTGTTCTTTTGCATCTAAATCCCCTCAAGCATATTGGTTCTTCTAATTCTTCCCGGTGATTCAGTCTCTTTCGTCAGTCATTTTCTGATTTTTACGGTGGTTCCTTTAGATTTTTTTCCTTGATTATCATTTTAATCCTTTTCGCTCTTTCCAATCCTACCGGTGGTTCATGAAGACTTTCTCAAGTTTTGTGCTATACCCCCCTTAAACCTTTTTAAGAAGAATAAGTAGTACGCAAAAATCCATTGCTTGTCATTAATATAATTTGATGAAGGATAAGCATACAATAAATCTTATTCTTATTTCATCCAAGTGATTAATCCCTTCCTTCGGAGTTTGTTCGTGAGGAATAAATTCTAGTTCCAAGTGTTTTCATATTTTCTTTTCCGGAGTTCAATTTCCTCGGCCATTTCGTCGGAACCTCCATCTAATCATCGCAAGGCTCATCTTATTCTTTCATCCTTCATTCCTATCTCATCATCTTTTGTCACCGGAGTTCTTCATGGTGGATCGTCATGATTTAATTCATTCCTCAAGTGTTCATCAAGATTCTTGTAGGCGAAGCTCAAGTATTCTTCTTCTTGCTTCGTGAGGTGCATTTAATTCTCCGTAACTTTTGAAGTTGAGTTTTGCATTTCTTCGTTCTTCTCAGCTATTCAATCTTTTCCGTTTGTGGTCGGAGATCACCTCATAATTTTTGGATGTTAACTATAAGTCCACAACAAGCTTATTCTTTTCGTTGTTGTTTTTCTCAACAACTCCGTTTAAACCTTCCTTATAAAGATGCTTTCAATTTCATTCGTGGCACAAGTTGTCATTTTCTTCTCCGTTCTTTTCATTCAACTCTTTCAATTCTTTCCGAAGGTTTTTTGTCATGTCTTCATCAAGTATCATTCCATCCTCTCAAGATCGTGTTCTATTCCTCCATGTTTCAGCCGGAGTGCTACCTAAATCCTTTCAGTCTTATTCGTTTTTATCTTGTCCTAACCGGAGTGGTTTCATAGTCTATCTGATTCCGTGAGCTTTTGATTCTCGTCATTCTCGTCGTTCCTCTCTTCTTCTCGATTGCTCTCGATTCTTTGCTTCTTCTCTTGAGTTCTTGTTTCACCTCATCCCTTTTTCCCTTCCGTCTTGGTCCTAAGATCTCGGGACGAGATCTCTTGTTAGTGGAGGAGTGTTGTAACGCCCCGGATTCGATGCGGCAGGTGTCTTCCAGTTATTCGTCATTGTTGCCATGTCATTTGCTTGCGTGTTGCATTTTTCCATGTCATCATATGCATTTCATCTGCATCTTTTTCAAAACTTGCATCCGTTTGGGTTTCCCCGGTTCTCTCCGTTGTCTATTCTGAGCCTGACCAGACTCGCACGCGCCTGCGGCACCTCCAAAATATTATTTTATAAGTGGCCGAAAAATGTTCTTGGAATGGTTTGAAACTTGGCGTGCGGTCTTATTATAGTCTAGACAGAGCGCCTGTCAAGTTTCGTCGCATTCGGAGCTCGTTTGATAGCCCTGCCGTTAAACTTATAGCGGCATCGTTGTCGGTCAAACGTCGGACGTTTTTGGTCTCCGAAAACCCTTGCCGGGTTGCCATCTTCCCTCTCTTCTCGGCAAATGGCCTTCTGCACAGCCCACCTCCAGCCCACCTAGAAACCCTTCCGCTTCAGACCGTCAGATCGAGATCCGATGCCCGAAAATGGATGATAACCCCCCTAACCCTAGCCCCCTTGCTATATATATAGACCCCTCCTTCCAATTTTGGGCATTTCCTAGTCTAAACCTAGCCCCTAGCCTCCTCCCACCTCCAGCCGGCGCATCTTCCTCGTTTTCTGCGCCGGACAGCTCCCCTGCCGCCACTTGTCGCCGCCCCACTCGCCAGCCGCCGCCTCCACCAACCACCGGGGGCCACATGGCGTCTCCACGTCTTCCCGCGCCTCCCACCATGCAGGGCCCGTCGGAGCCCATCCACGACCCGCCGCCGGGCTGAATCGGGCCCGCTGCCCGCGCCGCCCCTGCGCCCTGCGCAAGCTCCAGATCGGGAGGAGACCGATCCAGAGCCGAGCTCCCGCTGCCCCGCCTCCTTCCGGCCCCCTCGCCGGAGTGCGCCGCCACACCTCGCGACGTCGGCGACCTCGCCAGGCCAGGACTCGCCGTCCCCTGCTCCCTCTTCTTCCCTGCGCTTCCTCTCTCTCTCTCACCTCACTCTCTCTCTTCTCCCCGCAGGGCCGCCTTGGTGCTCGCTGCCGGATCCCGCGCCGTCATACACTACAGACCCCGCCGCCGCCGGGGATGGGGTCCCCGGGGCCGGATCCGCCCGGATCCGGCTGGGCCCTTCCCGCCTCGCCTCGGCCTTCGCCGGCCTCCTCTTCCAGCGGCGCCGCCACCATGGCCTCCTTCCCCTGAGGAGCACAGGAGGAGGACGAGCTCCTCTCGCGTGGGCCCCGCGGCCCAGCTCCGTCTGTCGTGGTTCTAAGTCTGACAGTAGAGTGGGGGATAGGTATGGAGAGGCAAGGTCCTAGCTATGGAGAGGTTGTAAACACAAGAGATGTACGAGTTCAGGCCCTTCTCTGAGGAAGTAAAAGCCCTACGTCTCGAAGCGCGGAGGCGGTCGAGTGGATTATGTGTATATGAATTACAGGGGTGCGAACCCATTACACTGAGGTGGGGGGATGGCTTATATAGCGCCTGCCTGACCCCTCCGGCCCTCAGTAATGCAGGGTTTAAAGTACATTAAGTCCGGGGCGTTACTGGTAACGCCCCACATAAAGTGTCTTAACTACCATAAAGTCTACTTAATTACAGACCGTTGTAGTACAGAGTGCCACTTGACCTTCTGGTGGTCGAGTGAGTCTTCATGGTCGAGTCCTTCAAGTCAGTCGAGTGGAGTCTTCGTAAGTTGACTGGAAGGTGATCTCTTCTAAGGATGTCCTTGGGTAGGGTATTTAGATCAGGTCTATGACCCTACCCTAGGTACATGACTCCATCATTAGCCCCCGAATGGATTGAGGCTTGAGTGAGGAAGGAGTTGGTGTTGTTTCCGATTGGCTTTTGAATGCCGGTCATGCATTGTCTTGGACCAATAATCTCTTTGTTGACAACTAGCAATTTTTCTTCAGTCGACTCGATCCATTCTTTTCTTTCGTCGAGTGACCTTTTGAACTTAACAATTTCCGAGCGACGGATCGCAGGAAATCCCGCGTCTGACAGACCGATCTGCCGTTCGCGGATTCTGCGGGATATGAAATTTGGGGAAGCGCGCGAAGCGGGGCGGCCCGCGGCGTTCGGATGGGATAGGGCATAAACACCTCGATCTTCGCGCCGCCTTTTTCGCCACGTATCGCATCCGCGCAACTGTTTCGGGATGTGATTAGATCGGTCGGGCCCACCTGTCATCCACTCGGAAGGGACCTTATAAAGGCGTCCGACGAGGGTTTTTGAACAGTACCTCTGCATTCTTTCTGTGCTCTCTTCGCCTCCGCCCACCGCGCCCATTCTCGCCTCCGCACAACCGCTCCTCGCGCGTCTCGTCGGCAGCCATGGTGAAGGAGAAGACGGCGGCGCTGGAACGCGCGAAGAAGGCGTCGGCGACGGGGAAGGCGAAGGGGAGAGCCACCAGTCGCGGCGGGTCTTCGTCTAGATCTCGTCTGCCGAACGGCTGGGTCCAGGGAGATTGTATCCGATCGACCATCACGGAGAAGGATCTCCTCGACATGGCCAATGAAGGTCTGATCCCTCATGGAGCAGCAAGGCTACCGGGGAAGGAGTGGCAGCCCCAGCCGGAAGAGGGTGAGTGCGTGCTTCTGGCTACCCACGTCGACCGCGGATTTTCTTTGCCACCGAGTGTTTTCTTCCGTGGTTTCTTGAACTCCTTTGGAGCGCAACTCCACCACTTCAACCCGAACTCCATCGCATATCTAGCTGCCTTTGTATCCATGTGTGAGAACTTTCTTGGTTGCCGACCGCACTGGGGCTTATTCAAGCATATATTCACGTGTCGCTCTCAAACTGTGAAGAAGGCGAGTCCAGACGATGATAAAACCAAGGTCATTCAGATGTGTGGAGGTCTAGGGATCCAGATGAGGAACAAGAGCACTTTCCCAACGATGACCCTTCCTGAGTCGGTCAGGGGCTGGCAGTCGACTTGGTTCTACTGCAAGGACGAGTCGACGCCGGGGCAGTCGAGTGGTCTCCCTCAGTTTACCATGGACCGAGCCAACAAACCCTGTTCTCTGAAGGTGCTCCCGGAGGAGAAAGCGGACGTGAAGATGCTGATGGAGCGCGTGGTCCAGTTGGTTTGTGAAGGAGTGACAGGTATGGATCTCCTGGAGGTTTTCCTTAGACGTCGCATCCAGCATCTTCAGTACAGAGGCCATTGCATGTGGCTGTACTGGGGGACCAAAGATGAGACTCGGATCAACCCGGAAGCAGTCGACGATGCCACTCTGGAAAGATGGATAGCCGCGGTTACTGGGAACAAGGATAACCCTCGTGGAGCACGGAGGATTCCTCCACTCGACCATTCCAGCACTCCAGACAAGGTATGCCCACTTTATCTACGATTGTATTCTTGCCATGCTTACTCCGTTTCTGCTGTAATTTGGTCGATTGATCTTTGTCTTGACGTATGCCAGGTCCTCACCGACCTGTACTCGATGCCCAATGGGGCGCAGACTCCGACTGAGGAGGGAGAAGCGAGTGGAGGTGAAAGCCAGGAGGAGTGGGATTCGGATGCTGCTGAAGACGATGATGATGATGATGATGATGAGGAGGAAGAAGAAGACGAGGAGGAGGAGGTCGCACCACCGCGCTCGGAAAGGCGGTCGAAGCTTGTCCATGACCCTGTGACTGAACGTGGTAAGGGGGTTGCGACTGTCGCCCAGTCGACCAAGCACCCTCGGACCACTTCTCCGGTGCCGACTGAAAAGGCTCCGAAGCAGTCCAGGGTGGCACCGTCGAAGCCGACCAAGGTCCTGCCGAAGATGAAAGTATCCATCCCCACCATATCAGGGTAAACATGCTGCTTGAGTCTTCTCGTTTTGTGTGGGCTTAAACTTTGATCGACACTTGAGTTAGCCAACTGTTTTTTTGGGATTGCAGTGCTGCTACTTCCGAGACCTCAGCCAGGGCCGATGACCACGAGATGGAGGATGCTGCGACTTCAATACCTGGTAACACTCTCTTAATTCCATTTTTCGGTCGATTGACTTTTGGTCTCTAATTCTGATTCCTTTCTTGCAGCTTCATCCAATGTTATCACCCTTCCTGACGACGATGACGACGATGAGGAGCCGCTGAAGCACAGGAGGAGCAGGAAAGCGTCTGCCGACAGGGTGGCCCAGGATGTGACGGCACCCGAGACTCTGATCGCGGGGGAGGGAGACACCACTCGGCACACCGTGTCTTTCGCGGTGCCGCTGACGAGTGCTCACCCTGCTTCGTCGAGTGCCGCACAACCTTCTCTCTTCACGACCCACTATGTCCCAGAGGACTAAGCTAGTGCCGCAAAGGAGGCGATACGCCAAGCAGGAGTCATGATGGAGCAGGTGAAGGCCATCCGGGAGGTAAGCCAGGCAGCTTACGACGCGAGTTCCGCCCTTCAGAGCAATGTTCACGTCAGTCGACCACCGCCTGTTCTGTTAGGATATGCTACCTGAAAGTCTTTCTTTTCGGAATCCATAACAGTCACCCACTGGGTGTGTCAATTGAAACTCCGTGTTAGCGGGGGCACGCTGAGTGCACCCGCTGGGTGTAGTCCCCAAGGCTAAGGTCGACTGCTGTCATCCGGCCTTAGGCTTTATAAGTGAAGTCTTCCTGTCATTCGACTGAGTCGAATGGATTTCTCAAACCGGTGGGGGCACGCTGAGTGCACCCACTGGGTGTAGTCCCCGAGACTGTGGTCGACTGCTTGCAGACGATTACAGTCTGAAGAATACGTCTTGTTTTTTTTTTGTGGGTCGACTGGTCGACTCTAGTGGGGGCACGCTGAGTGCACCCACTGGGTGTAGTCCCCGAGACTACGATCGAATGTTTGTATTCGGCTGTAGTCTTAGAAACGCATGATTTTCTCTTATCCACTCGGAAGTGAATTATCCTTGACATTTTGTCGATTGGTTCTTCGCAGAAATCCTGTGATCTTGCAGCTCGTTATACCGAGATGGAGAACAAGCACACCCAGCTCGAGCTGGATCTGCAGCTGGTCCAGGAGAATCTGACGAAGGCGAAGGAGGAGACCAAAGGTATGTTCGGTGAGACCTCGACGACTCCTTTTTCCCTTCATTTGTTTCAAAATCCAATCTTGCTGTTACTTGCAGGCAAGGTGAAAGAGGCCCAGAAGAAAAAAGACCTTGAGCTGGCTGAGAAGATCAAGCTTGCTGATGAGAAGTTAGCTTCAGTCACCAAGCTTGAAGAAGAAAATACTAATCTGAAAGCCGCTCTTGCGATTGCCAACAAGGAGGTCAGTCGACTGAAAACTGACAAAGCTGCCCTGAACGACAAGGCCAGTCAGTTGACTGGGAAGAAGAATGATCTGGAGGCCTTCCTGAGTGGACTCGCCAAGAAGTTGTTCCTCATGCTCGAAGGTAATCCTTTACACTCGACAATCATATTCAACGGTGATCTTTCCATTCGACCATTGCCTTGACTCGGTGATTGTCCTTGCAGAATTTTGCCAAAACTTTGAAGAGGAAACTAGTCGACTGGAACCAAACCTTGACCCCGTCAACTCTCCGGTGAATGATGAAGTTGCCATGAATGTGTTCCGACTTGAGTCTCGTGTTGCAGCTGTTGTTGACTATCTTGCAAGGCTGAAGGTCGCTACTTCTCGCATCGACACCACGCTCTGGCCCGGGGAGACACTCCAAAATGACCTCGACTCGCTGATGGCTCGACTAAACACAGTTCCTGGTTGAGTGCAGGAGTGGAAAAAATCCTCTGCTAGGTGCGGTGCAGATGTTGCTCTGTGTCTGGCCCGAGTCCACTGCAAGGATGTGCGAGAAGACAAGCTGGTGGCTCTTCGGGTGGCCAACACTAAGAAGCATGACTTCAGGTCCTTCATGGAAACCTTCATCGCTGCTGCCACTCGGATTGTGGAAGGGATTGATCTTGATGAGTTTGTTGCACCTTCCAGCCCTCCACAGGAGGGGTAAAAAACTTCTTTCAGCTCAAGACTTTAAATTTGCCTCGGTATGCCGAGTGATTTTGTAACCGATAAACCTTAACAGGCTTAGCACCTGAGCACTTTCGGTTCCTTTAGGTATCAATCTGAACTTGGATTTGACGTTTGAATACGCTTGCTTTTGGCCTGAAATGTCTTTTGCAGGTTTAAAGCAAGACGCTCACTGCAGTCGACTTATTCCTTAATTCACTTAGGCGAGCACTGGGCTGCAGCTAAGCCCCCGAGTGAGAGGTTTGCTCTTTACTCGGTAGGATTTATGTACCTTAGGCGAGCACTGGGCTGCAGCTAAGCCCCTGAGTGGGAGGTCTGCTCTCCACTCGGTAGGATTTTCAAAAACTTAGGCGAGCACTGGGCTGCAGCTAAGCCTCCGAGTGAGAGGTTTGCTCTTCACTCGGTAGGATTTCTATACCTTAGGCGAGCACTGGGCTGTGCAGCTAAGCCCCCGAGTGAGAGGTTTGCTCTTCACTCGGTAGGATTTTTATATCTTAGGCGAGCACTGGGCCGCAGCTAAGCCCCCGAGTGAGAGGTTTGCTCTTCACTCGGTAGGATTTTCATGTTGTACTTGTGGCGTAGCTCAGAGGAAAGGGTCGCAGTCGACCTGCACCTCGTCCTCCTTGCTAGCGCACGTTGTATTTGTGGCGTAGCTCAGAGGAGAGGGTCGCAGTCGACCTGCACCTCGTCCTCCTTGCTAGCGCACATTGTATTTGTGGCGTAGCTCAGAGGAGAGGGTCGTAGTCGACCTGCACCTCGTCCTCCTTGCTAGTGCATGTTGTATTTGTGGCGTAGCTCAGAGGAGAGGGTCGCAGTCGACCTGCACCTCGTCCTCCTTGCTAGCGCACGTTCTATTTGTGGCGTAGCTCAGAGGAGAGGGTCACAGTCGACCTGCACCTCGTCCTCCTTGCGAGCGCACATTGTCCTTAGGCGAGTGTTTGGACTGCAGCTAAGCCCCCGAGTGGGAGTCTGGCTCACCACTCGGTAGGATTTTATTTGAACTTAGGCGAGTACTTGGACTGCAGCTAAGCCTCCGAGTGGGAGTCTGGCTCACCACTTGCTAGGATTTTATTTGAACTTAGGCGAGTACTTGGACTGCAGCTAAGCCCCCGAGTGGGAGTCTGGCTCACCACTCGGTAGGATTTTATTTGAACTTAGGCGAAACGGATTCGCAGCTAAGCCTTCCGAGTGGGAGTCTGGCTCATCACTCGACAAGGATTTTTACAAACTTAGGCGAAACGGATTCGCAGCTAAGTCACCCACTGAGGGGATAATTTTATTGGAAAGATAAAAAAGTGACAAAAATTACGACACTATTATTTTGCAAAGCATGGACTACAGAAGTACTTTTATTACAACTCATCCGAGTGATAAACTTAAGTGTAAAATGGGCGGAGTAGTTCCACGTTCCAAGCTCGGGGCTCGTCGATATTGTGTTCGACGTTGTAGAGACGGTACACCCCGTTGTGGAGGACCTTGTTAACGATGAAGGGTCCTTCCCAAGAAGGAGCAAGCTTGTGTTTTTTGTGTTGATCCACTCGAAGAACTAAATCCCCCTCCTGGAAGGCTCGACTCTTCACGTTTCTGGCATGGAAGCGACACAAGTCTTGTTGGTAGATGGTCGATCGGATCAGAGCCATCTCCCTTTCTTCCTCTAAAAGGTCGACTGCGTCCTGCCGTGCCTGTTCAGCTTCTTCTTCGTTGTAAAGTTCAACTCGAGGAGCATTGTGGAGAAGATCACTCGGCAGGACTGCTTCAGCTCCGTATACCAAAAAGAATGGAGTTCTTCCAGTTGACCGATTGGGTGTGGTCAGCAGTCCCCAAAGCACCAAGGGAAGTTCGTCGACCCATGCTCCGGCCGCATGTTTGAGATCACGCATCAGTCGGGGTTTCAACCCTTTGAGGATCAGGCCATTGGCTCGCTCTGCTTGTCCATTCGACTGCGGATGGGCGACTGAAGCGTAGTCGACTCGTGTGCCCTGAGAGTTGCAGAAATCCCTGAATTCCTCTGAGTCAAAGTTCTTCCCATTATCTGTAATGATGTTGTGCGGGACTCCATATCTGAATATCAGTTCCCTGATGAAGCTAACTGCAGTACCGGCGTCGAGGTTCTTGATGGGTTTTGCTTCAATCCACTTGGTGAACTTGTCGACTGCTACCAGTACATGAGTAAAACCGCTTCGACCTATTCTCAAGGGGCCAACCATATCCAATCCCCATACTGCGAAGGGCTATACGAGTGGAATGGTCTTCAGAGCTGACGCAGGCTTGTGTGACATATTCGAGTAGAACTGACATCCCTCGCACTTGTCCACTATTTCCTTTGCCATCTCGTTCACCTTTGGCCAGTAAAATCCGGCTCGGTATGCTTTGGCCATGATGGTCCGAGAGGACGCATGATGGCCACAGGTCCCTGAGTGGATATCATCAAGGATGATTCGACCTTCTTCTGGTGTTATGCACTTCTGACCAGCTCCGGTCACGCTCTCTCTGTACAACTGTCCTTTGATTACGGTAAAGGCTTTGGATCGACGGACGATCTGTCGGGCCTCGTCCTCATCATCCGGGAGCTCTTTTCTCAGGATATACGCGATATATGGAACCATCCAGTCGGGAATGACTACTAAGACCTCCATGACCAAGTCGACCACTGCTGGGACCTCAACCTCAGTCGGGTCTGTGGCACTCTTGGGTTGTGGAGCTTCTTCGGTGAAAGGATCTTCTTTAACTGATGGAATGTGGATATGCTCCAAGAACACACCACTCGGAATGGCTTCTCTCTTGGAACCTATTTTTGCTAGATCATCAGCTGCTTGATTTTTCAGTCGGGGTATGTGATGGAGCTCTAACCCCTCAAACTTCTTTTCCAGCTTCCTCACTGCATTGCAGTATCCAGTCATGGCTGGGCTTCTCACGTCCCACTCCTTCATCACTTGGTTGACCACTAAATCCGAGTCTCCATAAACCATAAGGTGACGGACGCCGAGTGAAATGGCCATGCGCAACCCATATAAAAGGGCCTCGTACTCTGCCTCGTTGTTGGAGGAATCAAAGTGAATCTGGAGCACATATCTGAGCTTATCTCCTCTGGGGGAAACCAAGACCACCCCAGCACCGGAACCGTTTAGCATCTTAGAGCCATCAAAGAACATGGTCCAATGCTTCGAGTGAACTTCAGTCGGCTGCTGTTGTTCCATCCACTCAGCGAGGAAATCTGCTATTGCCTGGGACTTAATGGCTTTCTTTGCCTCAAACTTGATATCAAGGGGAAGAAGTTCAATCGCCCATTTCGCCACTCGACTAGTTGCATCTCTGTTATGCAGAATCTCTGAAAGTGGAGCGTCGCTGACGACTGTGATGGAATGATCAGAGAAATAGTGAGCAACCTTCTTTGTGGTCATGTATATCCCATACACAAGCTTCTGATAATGAGGGTATCTATGCTTGGATGGAGTTAAAACTTCAGACAGATAGTACACTGGGCGCTGAACTTTGAAGGCTTTCCCTTCTTCTTCTCGCTCGACCGTAAGTACAGTACTGACAACTTGTCCTGTGGCTGCGATATAAAGCAACAGAGGCTCTTTACTGATTGGAGCAGCAAGCACCGGCTGGGTGGAGAGCAGAGCTTTTAGCTCGGGAAACACTGCATCAGCTTCTGGAGTCCACTCGAACTTGTCTGCCTTCTTCATCAGTCGGTAAAGAGGCAATGCCTTTTCACCGAGTGAGATGAATCGACTTAATGCGGCCAAGCATCCAGTAAGCTTCTGGACATCGTGCACTCGCACAGGGCGTTTCATTCGGAGAATAGTGCCGATCTTTTCTGGGTTAGCATCGATCCCTCGTTCGGAAACGAGAAAACCGAGTAACTTGCCACCAGGAACTCTGAATGTGCACTTTGATGGATTGAGCTTGATATCATACCTTCTGAGGTTGGCAAATGTTTCAGCGAGGTCAGTGAGCAGGTCGGAACCTTTTCGTGACTGGACCATGATATCATCCATATAGGCTTCCACATTCCGACTGATTTGAGTGAGCAAACACTTCTGAATCATTCGCATAAATGTGGCTCCGGCATTCTTGAGGCCGAATGGCATGGTGATATAGCAGAAGCACCCAAATGGAGTGATGAAAGCTGTTTTTATCTCATCGGGTCCGTACAGACGGATCTGATGGTACCCGGAATAGGCGTCTAGAAAAGACAATCTCTCGCATCCCGCAGTCGAGTCAACGATTTGATCAATGCGAGGGAGAGGAAAATGATCTTTCGGGCAGGCCCGATTGATGTGTTTGAAATCAATGCACATCCGGAGTGATTTGTCCTTCTTAGGAACCATGACGACATTAGCGAGCCACTCGGAGTGGTATATCTCTCGGATAAATTCTGCCGCCAACAGTCGAGCCACTTCCTCACCAATGGCCTTTCTCTTGTGGACGGCGGACCGCCGAAGATGCTCTTTAACTGGTTTAGCTGATGAGTCGACTCTAAGACGATGCTCAGCCAGCCCCCTGGGAACACCTGGCATGTCAGCTGGCTTCCATGCAAAAATGTCCCAGTTCTCACGGAGGAACTGGACGAGCGCGTCTTCCTATTTCAGGTCGAGTGTTGTGGAAACATGGGTCGGGGCTGCATTGGGGTCGGTCGGGTGAATGTGGACAGGCTTCGTCTCACCGGACGACTGAAATGCAGATTCTGTGGCGGGCTTCTTGGATCGCAGCAAATCACTCGGATCTGCGTTTTGCTTATATTCTTCAAACTCGACCGCTGTCACCTTGGAATCGGCAATCTTTGAGCCCTTCTGAAAACACTCTTCTGCCTTTTTCCGATCACCGATGACAGTGATCACTCCTTTGGGACCGGGCATCTTCAGTTTGAGGTACACGTAACATGGTCGAGCCATGAACCGTGCGTAAGCTGGTCTCCCCAAAATGGCGTGGTACGCGCTCTGAAAATCCATGACCTCAAACGTCAACTTCTCTTTGCGAAAATGTTTTGAATCACCAAACACCACGTCCAGAGCTATTTGACCGAGTGACTCGGCTTTCTTTCCTGGTATAACTCCATGAAAACTCATGTTACTGGTGCTCAGTCGGGACATCGGAATGCCCATTCCCTTCAGTGTGTCTGCATACAATAAGTTCAGTCCGCTACCATCGTCCATCAGCACCTTCATCAGTCGAGTGCCTTCGACAACCGGGTCGACCACCAAAGCTTGCCTCCCAGGGGTGGTAATATGAGTCGGGTGATTAGACTGGTCGAATGTGATGGGTGTTTGGGACCATCTCAGATAACTTGGTTTCGCTGGGGCAACCATGTTCACCTCACGATTAATGACCTTCAGTCGGCTCTTGCTTTCCACATCTGCGAAGATCATCAGAGTGGAGTTGACATGCGGGTATCCTCCCTCACTGTCCTCCTTGTCTTCAGCCTTGTCCGACTCCTTTTCCTTGTCCTTGGACTGTTTTCCTTGGAACTGCTGGATCAGGAGTCGACACTGGCGAGTGGTATGCTTCGGATAAATGATGTTGCCCTCTTCGTCTTTCTTCGTGTGGATGTGACACGGCATATCCATCACGTCGTTTCCTTCTTTATCCTTCACCTTCTTAGGGTTCCAGGATCCTTTGGGTTTCCCTTTGAACTTTCCCTGAGTCACGGCCAGAGCCTCTCCAGGAGCTGCTGGTTCAGCCTTCCGTTTCTGCTTCCTACTGGTGTTTCCCTTTTCCGACTGACTCGGCTTGAACTTGCCGCTTCGGAGTCGGTCTTCCTCTTCGCTGTTGGCGTATTTGGTAGCAATCTCCATCATCCGACTCAGGGTCATATCTCTGGTTCGACCAAACTTCAAACTCAATTCTCTGTTCTTGACACCATCCTTGAAGGCGCAGACTGCCTGATGATCAGACACGTTCTCCACGGTATGATGCAAAGTGATCCATCTCTGAATATACTCTCTAAGAGTTTCATTTGTCTTCTGCACACAGACTTGCAGCTCTATCAATCCAGCTGGTCGCTTGCAAGTTCCTTCAAATGTCCTGACGAACACTCGGGACAGGTCTTCCCAAGTGTAAATGCTGCTAGGAGGTAACTGATTCAACCATGCTCTGGCAGAACCTTCCAACATGAGGGGCAAGTGCTTCATGGCCACCTCATCATTCCCACCACCAATCTGAACCGCCACTTGGTAATCCTCAAGCCAAGTTTTAGGCTTAGACTCACCAGTGAACTTGCTTACTCCGATTGCCAACCTGAAGTTGGGGGGAATCACCGCGGCTCTGATAGCCCTGCTGAAACATTCTGGACCAGAAACATGCACTCGACTGCTCGTGGGCGCATCTCTGTCGGGGCCGCCCCGATGGGCTCTGTTTCGGTCGACCAAGCCTTGCACGATGATGGACCGCGCGTTGAAGCCTAGTTCCCGGGGGTCGACTGGAGCTCTTCGCCCCACACTGAACTGACGCCTGTCATCCGGCTGCCGAGGAGCGTAAGACCCACCCCTCGGGGGGGAGTGGGCACTCGACGCCTATCATCACGATCATGTCGGTCACCGTACTGGTCTTGCCGATTCTCGCGCCCTTCACGTCGCGGAGGCGATCTGGGACTGTGAGCCGACTGAACCGTATTCGCAGCGACGGATCGACTGTGAATTCTGTTGCGTGACTGCGACACGGCTGAATTCTGATCTCCTGCTGCTCGGAGCAAATCTCTGATCTGCATCAAGCCTCTGCCAGCTTCTGACTGAGAGGGCTGGATGGACTCCGCTATACGGGTCGCAGCTGCTAAATTCTGAACCGGGGTTCGATATACCTGAGTCGACGGGAAGAGTTGACGCCGATTGGCGTCTGGAACTCGTCGCCGCGCGCTCGTCGAGTGCTCGCTGAAGGTTCTCCAGACGAGCGCGTTCAGCCAAGTTGGCTAAACGTGCCTCCTCCAAGGCGCGAGCCTCGGGGGTTTCTCCCGCGATGGGAGTATGCAGGGCATCCATGTTCCTGCGGCGAAGCTCTTCCCTCTGCAGAGAGTCGAGTGGCTCGGGCTGGTACTCTTCGTGGCCTTGTGCGGGCTCGCCTCCACCGTCTACTCCGCCTTCGTGGGCGAATCCAGGAGGACTGCGAGGTCCGTTGACCATCAAGATTTCCGCCACCGGATCACTGCTATCGCACTCGGATGCGGTCTCTACGGAGCCAGTCAACAGGTCGAACAGGCCGTAGAGAGATTTGTCGGGCTCGATTGCCGCAACTTGGGTGGTGGCCGCCTGGCGTGCCACCACGTGCCTCACCCACCGCTGGAGTCTTGACCGACCAGAGCGCTTGCGCTAGCGGGAGACCGGGAGGGAGACCAATATGGGAGTCGACCGAAATGGAGTCGACGGTTGCCGCAGCAGAACACCACGGACACATGCGTCAAAATGCGTCGCACCGCGGACGGGGAGCGCATCAACGTCGAGTGGAGCCTCCTGGAGCCAAGCGGAGTCGTCGGCGACGAAGGTGAGAGCGCCGAGACGGATCTCGCGACCCTCGACCAAAACTGCACCAGCAACCATGATGAAAGTAATCGGAAGAATCGCAACTTCTCCAAAAATCGCTAACACACCTGCCCCAAGGTGGGCGCCAACTGTCGTGGTTCTAAGTCTGACAGTAGAGTGGGGGGTAGGTATGGAGAGGCAAGGTCCTAGCTATGGAGAGGTTGTAAACACAAGAGATGTACGAGTTCAGGCACTTCTCTGAGGAAGTAAAAGCCCTACGTCTCGGAGCCCGGAGGCGGTCGAGTGGATTATGTGTATATGAATTACAGGGGTGCGAACCCTTTACACTGAGGTGGGGGGATGGCTTATATAGCGCCTGCCTGACCCCTCCGGCCCTCAGTAATGCAGGGTTTAAAGTACATTAAGTCTGGGGCGTTACTGGTAACGCCCCACATAAAGTGTCTTAACTACCATAAAGTCTACTTAATTACAGACCGTTGTAGTACGGAGTGCCACTTGACCTTCTGGTGGTCGAGTGAGTCTTCATGGTCGAGTCCTTCAAGTCAGTCGAGTGGAGTCTTCGTAAGTCGACTGGAAGGTGATCTCTTCTAAGGGTGTCCTTGGGTAGGGTATTTAGATCAGGTCTATGACCCTACCCTAGGTACATGACTCCATCACCGTCCGCCCCGGTCCACCTTCCCCGGCCCAGTTCGCCTCCTCCTATACTGGGCTTGGCCCATGGTGAGCAGCCCCGCTATACCCCGCCCGTGCGCCTTTTAGTTTCATAGCGCTCGCTCGTTTTTTTCCCAAAATCTGCCAAGTCCCTGAATAGTTGCACTCTGGTGCATAGTTTGACTTGCTGTAACTTTGTGCTCACTACTCCGTTTCATGCGCATGATATGTCAAATTGTTCTCTGTGAGATGCTCTACATTTCATTACATTGTGCCATGCTTGTTTGAGTCCATCTTGATGCCCTAATCATCATTGCAAGAGTGCTATATGATGTTAACCTGCTGAAACTGTTATTACTTACTATTTTGTCTTTTCCGTTGCATTTTGTGTGTGCATCTTATGAGCTTGATGTCTACATGTGTTTTGAACTATGTCATGCCATCTTTACAGTGGTGTAATCCATGTATTTTTGTGAGTCTTGTAGTGAGTGCATCGAGCTCGTGAAGTAGTGTACTTCCTGTTGCTGTTTTCCTGACTGTTTCTGTTATAATATGATGCTATGTAAACCTACTGCTACAAGTCATTCCGTGCATAATCTGGAGATGTTCACTAAGGATGTTTTTTTACACATGTCATGCTCTATCCATTCATGCCCCTGGTTGCATTTATATCCTGCCGTTACTTGTTATCTTGCCCTCAAAACTGCTAAATAATGTTGGTGCCAGCCTGTTAGCATTAAGTTCAATGTTGCCATGATTATTGTTAGTTATCCATGCACCCTATGAACTTGCTCTTGCCATTCTTAGCTTCATAAACATGCCTTCTTACGGTTGGTCACCTTGGCATGCCATGTATTGCTCTGTGGTGAGTAGTTCAAGCTCACCAACATGCCTACTTATTGTTGTTCCTGCCATGTTTGAATCTGTCACATCATTTGCCATGTTTACATGGGTGCCATCATATTTTCTGTGCCCTTTTGGCTCATGGTCAGTAAGGGACTTTTGTTATATGAGATTACTATATTCATGCCATGCTTTTGTTTGCCATGTTAAGTTCCTGTAACGTGTTGTTTGATAGCCCTAAATGTTGCAACGTGATGTTATTTCTGCCAAGTCTGAAACTGTTATTATTAGCAAACTTGCCATGTCCTTTTGAGCATGTTCTATTGTTTTCTGGAGATAGCTCAATGTTCATGTTTTGTCATGCTTTACCTGTAATTTATGCTCATGCCTTTTGTTATTATGTTGGGGTGCTGCAGCATATTGTTTTGATGCTTGCTAGATGCCTAGTTGATGTTTTGGACAGCTTGTCCTTTAAACTCGTATAGTGTATGTGTGGAACCGTTGCTCCGTTTTGAGTGTGCTCTATATGAAAATTGCTTGTTTGTGCATGAAGTTCCATATTATCATGGTGTATCCTTGTTTTGAGGTGTTTGCTTGATGTTTCGATGCATTTAGCATAAATGCCATGTTTAACTTGTTTTGCTCATATCTTCTAGGCCGTAGCTCCGAATCTAATGAACTTTATGTGTAACTTGACTAGAATTTCGTGTAGATCATCTTAGTGCATCTTAACTTGCTGTTTAACAAATTGAACATAAGGTTTATTCAGTTCTGTACCAATTTCTAAACTTGCATATGAGGACTTATCGGAATTGTTATATGTTGTTTCCGGCCTCATTCAAACTTGCCTTGATGTGTTGCTCTTGTTTGCATCATCTCTTGCCATGAGTAGCCTCATCTAGCTTTGTCATGCATCATGCTTGGTTGTGCATCATGTCTTGTATATGTGTGGTGTGTTTACTATGTTGTGTGCTTCTTCTCGATAGTTCCCGTTCCTTTGCGATCGTGAGGATTCGTTCGTCTACGCTTGGTTCATCTTCGTGGCTTCATCTTCTTCATGGACTAGTTCTTCTTCCTACCGGGATTTCAGGCAAGATGACCGTCACCCTGGATCTCACTACTATCATTCCTATGCTAGTTGCTTCGTTCTAGCGCTTTGCTGCGCTACCTATCCCTTGTTCTATCAAGCCTCCCCAAATTGCCATGAACCTCTAACCTTTGTCACCCTTCCTAGCAAACCATTGCTTCATTATGTTACTGCTTTGCTCAGCCCTTCTTATAGCGTTGTTAGTTGTAGGTGAAGTTGAAGATTGCTCCATGGTGGACAGGGTTATGTTGGGATATCACAATATCTCTTATATTATTAATGCATCTATATATTTGGTAAAGGGTGAAAGGCTCGGCCTTATGCCTGGTGTTTTGTTTCACTCTTGCCGCCCTAGTTTCCGTCATACCGGTGTTATGTTCCCGGATTTTGCGTTCCTAACGCAGTTGGGTGATTTATGGGACCCCCTTGACAGTTTGCTTTGAATAAAACTCCTCCAGCAAGGCCCAACCTTGGTTTTACCATTTGCCTCACTACCACCCACTTTTCCCTTGGGAGTAATTAACCCAAGGATCATCTTTATTTTAGCCCCCCCCCCCGGGCCAGTGCTTCTCTAAGTGCTGGTCTGAACTAGAGCCCTTTGCAGCGCCCCCTCAGGGAAACTTGAGGTCTGGTTTTAGTTGTACGGATTGCTCATCCGGTGTTGCCCTGAGAACGAGATATGTGCAGCTCCTATCGGGATTGTCGGTGCATCGGGCGGTCTTGCTGGTCTTGTTTTAGCATTATCGAAATGTCTTGTAAACCGGGATTCCGAGACTGATCGGGTCTTCCTGGGAGAAGGAATATCCTTCGTTGACCGCGAGAGCTTATCATGGGCTAAGTTGGGACACCCCTGCAGGGTATAAACTTTCGAGAGCCATGCCCGCGGTTATGTGGCAGATGGGAATTTTTTAATGTCCGGTTGTAGATAACTTGACACCAGATCCGAATTAAAACGCATCAACCGCGTGTGTAGCCCTGATGGGGTCTAAAGTAGGAGCTCAGGATCACTTCTTGATCATTACTAGTTGACGACCGTTCCGTTTGCTCTCTTCTCGCTCTCTTTTGTGTATGTTAGCCACCACATATGCTTAGTCGCTGCTGCAACCTCACCACTTTACCCCTTCCTTTCCCATTAAGCTTTGCTAGACTTGATACCCATGGTAATGGGATTGCTGAGTCCTCGTGGCTCACAGATTACTACAACAACAGTTGCAGGTACAGGTTACTACAAGCGATGATCTTGACGCGAGAGGGATGTTTGCTTGTTTGGAGTTCTTCTTCTGCTTCTTCTTCGATCAGGGGATAGGTTCCAGGTCGGCAGCCTGGGCTAGCAGGGTGGATGTCGTTTGAGTTTCTATTTGTGTTTCATCCGTAGTTGGATGGTGCTCTTATGTATGATGATGTGGTATTCGTGTGGCATTGTATGACTTTTGTATGTATCCCCATCTATTATGTAATGTTGATGTAATGATATCCACCTTGCAAAAGCATTTCAATATGCGGGTCTATCCTTGGTGGGACCTTCGAGTTCCTTTTGGATAGGGTCGCATATTGGGCATGACAGGGTGTTCCACCAACTTAGCATCGACAATGCTTTGGTCGCCATTATGGCTGACTACCCCGAAATATTTCCATCTTCCCAGGTAACTGTGACCGAAGTCTTGATACCATGATCAATCCGTGCTTATTTCTGATCACCGCATACCAATGGTGTTCCGCAGGAGGTGCCTTTAAGGCGGGAAGCTGAGCCCGCGGCGGCTGTCCAACAAGGGGCAGCTCGGCCCAGCAAGCGGAAAAAAAGTGCGGTGCGGATCGAGACGTCGCCGCAATGGTATGGCGCGCCACCGTGTTTCAAGGAAAGATTCCTGGAAGGCATACTATCATTCGTGACCTTTTCAGGGAAAAGAGCGCTCGCCGGACTGTGTCCGGAGAGGTTGCCAATCGAGCCTCCGCGAGCCAGGCTCCAATGCCAGGTCCGGAGGGGGAGGCTAACACAAGGCACGCGTCGGATGTTCCTCCAACGGAGGATGCCGACAGGTTGTCCGCCACCCGATCTGAGGTGGAGAGCGCCATGAATCGCAGGCGCCGCCGAACAGTTCTTCGTGACGCATGTTTCTCCCCAGAGGCATTGAATGCCTTTAATTCGGGAGATGCGCACCTCCGTGCCGCTCAAGATGGTCTAGCCAGAGCCACGGAGCAGTATGTGAAAGACATACGGGTGAGGAATTTTGACAGTTATATATGCCAGTAGCCCCCGAGACTTAAAATAGTTAGAATAACTGATTTAAGGATCATTTGTTATGCAGGATCTTACAGAAAAGAATACCCAACTATCCCAGGAGCTTCAAGAGTGCAAGGCCCAACTTGAGGCCGCGCTAGCCGCGGCAGGGGAAGCTGTCGGGGATATGCCCCGCGGCGTAAACCGGCCGGAAGGATAAATCGGCCGGACTTGGTGATTCACCGGCGACCTGCACAGACCAGACGGTTTACAACTCATTGGTAATCCGACAGGCGGGCCAGAGGAGCAACAAGACCCGGTGGCCCAACGGGCGGTTCATGAAGGCCGGTTCAACTATGGTGGGCCGGTTTAAGAGGAAAGGAATATTTGCCTTACAAGGAGTTAAGACCAGGACTTGTATCCGGTTTGTATTAGAGATAGAATAGTCCTAATCCTAATAGGACTCCACATGTAAACCGCCCCTTCAACATATATAAGGAGGGGCAGGGCTCCCTAAAGAGGGACAAGCTACAAGCAAGAAGAAACAATCTCTAGGGCTAGACACAACTAGAGGAGAGCCGGTTTACGACGACTCCCTCGTGATGATAATGAGATCTAGCCACAAACAACATGTAGGGCTATTACCGGATGATGTTTACCGGGGCCCGAAGCTATCTAAATCCTTGTCTTGTGTGTTGATCCGCCCTGCGTCTCTCGTCCCACTCAACCCCTCTCAAGCTACCACATAGATGCGTTGGCCTCGCGACTAAGTCCTGACACTAGGACATCTGCCGTGACAATTCCACGATAGTTGGCGCCCACCGTGGGGCTTGCGCACGGTGGTGTTGAGTTCTTGAAGGGATTTTTCCAAGGCTTCGAGGAGTTCCCGTGCTTCCAGATGAAGAAAAACCGATTTGGAAGACATGCAATTTGTGAGATTTGTGTTCAAAGGAAAATTTTAGGGTTTGTGTGCGGCGCCTCACACGTTGCACGACGACCCGTTGAATCCGAGCACAGATTGTTCTTTCCGCTGCAGATGAGACTGGACAAGAATCTAATTCGACGTCACCAATACATGTCTTACAGTATCCGGGCCAGATTGCCGCTTGTCTTCGCGTCCGCATCAGTACGGATGAAGGGTGGTGATGATTGCTTAATCCAGCTGCAAAAATCCAAGGAATAAAGAAACAATTTTTGCATGGCGGGGCTCCTGAGGATTGATAGAAAATTACTCTCGTTTGGGGACCAGGAAATACTATTACAGTACTACTCCGCTGCTACGTCAAGTGCAAAGCGGTCAAGCAAAAAGAAGAAAAAAAAAGATATATGTCCTCGTGTACATGTATGGATTTCGATTAAGATATTTGCGTGAGAAAAATTGGAGTTTTCTTAGACGAAAAGTTTTGATCCGAGTCGCCGAGGTCAACAGGAAGTCTGCGGCCGGCCGGATTGATGATTAGCCCTATAATTTAGATTCGGCGCGGAGCAGTCGGTCCAAGTCAAATTTAGTTTCCGTCTCGGCCTATACCAGTATCATGGAAGGGAAAAGTGCTAGCTACCTTGAAACGCATGCAATGGTACTTGTACGTACAACTCAAGGTCAGAAAGAGAAGAAAAGACTGTCATGTAGAAGCTGCCTCCGTGGTCGGCCTCGCCTTTGCTCGGCCATGCACCAGTTAGCCGCTCGATTTTACGGAGCTGGTAGAAGCCATTGATAAGTCAGCAGGATTTTCACAGCCGTCGGCCAAGAACAGAGCTGTTCCTATAATTTGTGTACGAGACTGAAACCGCCGTGTACTTATACAGCAGGCCGCTTCAAAGAGCCGCCGTCGCTGGAGCACTTCTGCTACTTCAAGCCGCCGTCTGCGTCTTGTGTTGCCTCCACATGTGTTTGAGGGAGAACAGTACACTCAGAAATTCATTAAATGCCGTCATGCAACAGCACCAGTGCATGGCCGCCTTTTCCGTCGAGCCACTGCTCCTCCGTGACCGATTGCTGCGGTCACCCGGTCATCTCCACTCACCGGTGTCGTTAAACTGCCTCCGCCTTTGCATCTCCTCTTGCTGTTGCTCTGCCGTGAGATGCTTTGTTAGGCGCTTCTCCACCGCCGCTTTGTTAAGCCGCCAGTGCTGGGCCTCAACTCCGAATTGCTTCAACCTCGAGTTGCCGCCCATCTCAAACTGCAGCCTACAAAGGCCAGGGTGAGCCGGCCTTACCCCGCTTCGAGCCGCTCATGACAGTTTATTGACGGATATTACATATGGATCATCAGCCATATGAACAAATCAGGTGCTATTTTTCTAAACTTTTACTGGTATAATTAAGTATCATCCAAAGCTTTTTTCACGGTATGATATGCTATACATAGGTCAATTAACTCATGGCCAAGGTATGATCCGGTCCTCGTGCGCCGGCGTTGGAGGCGACGTATACATCTGCACCACCCGTGCCGGGTACTTAAAAACCTGGAGAATAACCCGGAGGGTTTCTGCTTGAACTGCCGGGACCATATTGAGTCGTCAACCAGCCTAAACCGCCTCTGTTGCGATGAACGGATCATCCATTGTTCGAACAAAAAATATCAGGTGATATCCGTCCGGTTTGTTTTCATAGCACATATTAATCTTTGTGTGAACGATTACTTTGGCATGTGATATTCTTGGCGCAGGACAATCGTTCATTACAAGTGAGGCGTTATATTATGGGCGCGGAACACGCGCTAGCAATGTTCTGCACTGGCGTTTTGTCCGTGTCCTACCACCCGGTGAATGAACGTGAGAAAGTCGCCGTCCCTGTGGCCCGGTTTACATCAGCTTGCCGGGACCGCACCCGCGATTAACTCACCCGACCATGCCGGTTTACGACACCAGTTCCGATTTTCTCCATCTGCACCGGCTTACAATGCTACGGCCGACTCATCTGTCTGAGCCGCCTCTGATGCTGCGGTCGTCTTTGTCGTCCGTCTCTTGCGGCCTGGTCTACATCAACATACCGGGCCGCACCTGTCTGCATGAACTGTTTGAGCAAGTCACAGCTCGGGTAGCCTGGTTTTCTTTCAACAAATAGGAGGCAAATTATCATATACTATCAACCGCCGTCTGCACTAGATGGCTCAATGGACAGGCACACAAGTCGTCGCCACTACAGTTTGGTTAGCTTCAAATCACCAGTTGGAAGGAACCATTGGCCGAGTTGCTGACACAGCTCATACGGGATCATTTATAACCCGCCGCAGTCACCTCAACCTTCTGTGGATTCACATCGTACTATCAACACCAATGATATACAAGTTATGTCGGTTTATATGACGGTCAAATATGGAGAATCTCAAGCCAACTCTTCGAGTCACCTTGAGACTTGGGGGCTATGATGATATGACGCAACAAGTCTTGCCAGTTTCAGCAAATTTAAAAACCCCAGGACAATGGAGGGAAAGATAACCCGGTCCCGGAGGCTACTGTTATTTGAAGGCCGTCAGAAAATTTCCGGCTTAGAAAGTATATGACAATTACAAAATCCCGGCTCAATGAAGAAGTTCCAGGTCATCAGAAAAGATTCCGGTTTAAAATCCGGCTCAAGGGAAGCCAGTCTCACTGAAGCTCTCAAATCCGGTTTAAGAATTTCCGGTTCAAAAAGGAATTAACTTCTCGCAAGTTCGAGTTTAAAGGCCGTCAGAAAATTTCCAGCTGAAAATGAAGATTTCGGTTTAAAATCCGGTTCAAGGGAAAGATGTCTCCCACAAAGCTTTGAAGCTCTCAATATCCGGTTTAACGTCCGTCTCAAGAAGGATTTATCTCTTGCAAAAAGTTAAAGGGTGCCAAAGAGGGCCTGCTGCCATGATGCGCGATTCAAACATGGGTATCATGCCTTATTGGCTTATCATGTTATTGATCACTTGGGGGCTTGGTCATGTCTGAACCATAGTCACACCTCTTGATCGGTGCAATGCCACAATATCGCTTGGGGGTTTGGTCGCGTCCGAACCAATGCAACACCTTTTGATAGGCGAAAGCCACCAGATCACTTGGGGATATGGTCAAGTCTGAACCAGTCACGCCTCTTGATCGGCCTGAGGCCACAGAATCACTTGGGGGCTTGGTCGAACCCGAACCATTGCCATGCCTTTTGATCGGCACAAATGCCACGGTTTCATTTGGGGACCTGGCTGACTTGAACCATCGCCACACGTATTGGGGTCTTGGTCCTGTCTGACCATGGTAACACCATCTGATCAGCTCAATAAAGCATTTTTCTTGCAAACGGTTTTATCACTGCCTTTTGCTTCAGTCTTTTTCTTAAATGACTATTATTTTTGTTGCGTTTTTTTAAACCGACATTGTTAATCCGGTTCGACTGTCAAATTACAAATTGACGGAACACGGTCAAATCTAAATCCGGAGGCTATCTGCCCGGTTTGATTTTCTGTTACCATCTTATTATGGAGTAAACCGGTGTTTATTAACCCGGCTCGGTTTTCAACTACAAGTTGTCAGTGCATGATCAAGTTATAATCCGGAGACTATCAGCCCGGTCTGGTTTCGACTACAAGTCGCCAGTGTTATATATGGATAATCCGGTGTTTATCACAACCCGGTACGGTTTTATCATAAATCGGCACAATATGGAAGGAGTTATCATTACTCAAGATTGGGGTTATCACTCTTACTACAAAAAGTTGGTAATCCAGCGATGTGATTCAATGTCATAGGTATGATATATTTCATATTTGATTATTTTTAAGTGCAGCCTTGGTTATCGACCCAGGTTATACGTTGGGCATTATGACCCGTGCGGCGGTAAACCGCAAGGACACTTTAAACTTGTTGTATGCAGAAACAAGTTGAATAAAGCATGATGATAAATTATCCAGTGTTTATTAAACCGGCCTGGCTTTAAGACGATAAATCGCCAGTCTATGATGAGAAATTATCCGGTGTTTATTAAACCGGCCTGGCTTTGGACTATAAGTCGTCAGTATATATTTGGATTGCACCATTGGAATCATGCGCTTATAAATCATTTGGTTGTATTATTCAAATAGCCAAACTTGGCTGAATTTTCATTATGATATTGAAGGAATAAGGTTTTCATGCCGGATTATATTATCTTGAATAGCCAACATGGCTGGATTTTATTATGGTTATTAATCACCGGTATTATTGAGGTTTTCAAAGTCGCTTTAGTGCAATGGCTATTATTTTATCAAAGGATATGATTTATTCTACAATGGAAGGAATAGTCCTGAGTCACTGCAGGCTTACGACCCGACACTTGGGGGCTACATTATTCAAATTGAGATTACATGCAAGTCTCATGTCGCTGCAAGCATGCACCATGACACTTGGGGGCTAATGCAAAGTCATTTTTATTGACCTTATTGAAGACCCGACTCATCATATCATAATGAGCCGGCCCTTGGGGGCTACACTGATTGAAGTTTTTATAAGCAATTACAAGTCCCAGGTTGCTGCAAGCATGACAACCCGGTACTTGGGGGCTACATATATGGAGTATTCAGTTTTTACTAGAGATGAACAACATGGATTTCTTCAAAGTGGCAGTAATTATATGGAAACAAGTCTCAAATCATCACTTTGTTCGGTTCAAGACTTGGGGGCTACAGGTAATATGGATATAAGGGAGAAATATCTTCCGATTTTCAGTTTAAGCAAACCAAATTGACCCGGCATCACCAATCATTATGACCCGGTGTCTGTAACAATCATAACCCGGCGTCATCAACAATCATGAACCGGCGTTGGCGACAATCATAACTCGGAATTATCAGTTTTTATAACCCGACAATGGTGGTAATCATAAACCGGCAAGTTCTACATCTTCAAACCGGCTGAATATCAGATGAATATTTCAAGACCAACATTTCTTAAGCCGGCGCTTTGGAAGCCAACTCAAGTGGATTATTCTTCGCAATATTTTTCTATGAGAAACCAACGTCAGCAATTTGAGTATGAAGCTGGTTGTTGACCCGGATTTTCTAGAAGGAGGAAATAACAAGGACTTAAGGATGATCAGTGTCGGTCTACAAGAATTCTTAACCCGGAGCACAACCTATCAGAATTGTTCTAGTGTTTATTTTGCAGCATAAGTTTACCATGGATAAATCCAAGCTAAACTTGGGGGCTAATGTCGGGGATATGCCCCGCGGCATAAACCGGCCGGAAGGATAAACCGGCTGGACTTGGCGATTCACCGGCGACCTGCACAGACCAAACGGTTTACAGCTCATTGGTAATCCGGCAGGCGGGCCAGAGGAGCAACAAGACCCGGTGGCCCAACGGGCGGTTCATGAAGGCCGGTTCAACTATGGTGGGCCGGTTTAAGAGGAAAGGAATATTTGCCTTACAAGGAGTTAAGACCAGGACTTGTATCCGGTTTGTATTAGAGATAGAATAGTCCCAATCCTAATAGGACTCCACATGTAAACCGCCCCTTCAACATATATAAGGAGGGGCAGGGCTCCCCAAAGAGGGACAAGCTACAAGCAAGAAGAAACAATCTCTAGGGCTAGACACAACTAGAGGAGAGCCGGTTTACGGCGACTCCCTCGTGATGATAATGAGATCTAGCCACAAATAGCATTGTAGGGCTATTACCGGATGATGTTTCCTGGGGCCCGAAGCTGTCTAAATCCTTGTCTTGTGTGTTGATCCGCCCTGCGTCTCTCGTCCCACTCAACCCCTCTCAAGCTACCACATAGATGCGTTGGCCTCGCGACTAAGTCCTGACACTAGGACATCTGCCGTGACAATTCCACGACAGAAGCCATAGAGAACCCCTCTGGTAATATATGCTTCTAAAGATAAGTAATTTGCTAAATGCGGCGTGTGTATAAGTCTGACAATAATTTTGCAGATGGCGCCGGACTAGATCCGGACAAGCAACAGCTCCTGCGCCGGTTAAAAGCCGGCGAGAAAGTGCTTACAAGGGTGCAGCAAGAGAAAATTAACCTCCAAGATGCCAACACCCAGCTGGGCGAGGAACTAAAAGATGTTCGAGCCTAGCTATCTGACTCTGTTAAGGAGAATCGGTGGCTTCGTCGCGGCATTTATAGTAAGTGCTTGAGCGAACCTTAAAAAAGAGTTCGGCGAGGAAGTCGACTAACAGAAATATGCCTGTAGGTATGCTCACAGGTTGTCCTGCAGAGGAAATGCCCGGTTCAACGGGTGATCTTCTTCCCGAGTTGCTGCAACTGCATGAACGAGTTCGGCAGGCGATGAGAGGTGTCGCCCAGGCCTTGTGGCCATCCATCTCCCTACCCGAAGGCCTTGGAGAGCTTGCAGAGAAGCTTCAGGGAGCACGGCGGCGCTTCCGACTATGGAAGATATCGGCTCGCCGTCAAGGCGCCAGGGAGGCCTGGGCCATGGTGACACTACTAGAAAAACCCCTACTAATGGCGCACCTAGTATGGCTATTAGTGGCGCATCCATGGTGCGCCATTAATAGCACGCCATTAGTATTTTTTACTAATGGCGCACCACCTGGTGCGCCATTAGTATCTGGTATACTAATGGCGCACCTAGGGTGCGCCATTAGTATAGGCCAGGGTGCGCCATTAGTATGCCTTCCAGGGGCCATGTATACCCAGGTGCTTTGGCATACTAATGGCGCACCACCTCTAGATGCGCCATTAGTAACCGCGGCATACTAATGGCGCACTGCCCAGTGATGCGCCATTAGTAACTGCGGCATACTAATGGCGCACTGCCCAGTGATGCGCCATTAGTATGCACTGTCATACTAATGGCGCACTGTCATGTGATGCGCCATTAGTATGAATATTAGGTTTTTTTTATTTTTTTATTTTCTGTTTTTTGCACAGGTTACAAAATGTATAATTTGACAAAATATAGACAGCACACATCAACAACAGATTCATCAAATACAATAGAAGATTAGTCTTTGAATACAATTCATCATATTAGTCTCCGGATACAATTCATCATATTAGTCTCCGAATTGAAAAGACCGAACAAAGATAGAACATTATATTACAAGTCTCAAGACCGCGAGTAGCGAGTCTGTCTTCACATTACAAGTCGATATCGATCATCTAAACTACCATCACATAGAAGAGAGCTGCGGTCATCACGATGAGCATCATCACGATGAAACTCATCTTCATCCGGTTCCTCCAACGCTCCCTCCCCTCTCCCGCTAGATAGCGGGCGTATCTAGATTCGGCCTCGGCCCTAGTGGTGTACCCTTTGTAACTGTTACCGCTGAATCGGTGAACCTGTCTCTGACACTCCTCCCAGTCATCGTAGACTCCGGGAATCTTACCCTTGTACACGACATACGTCGGCATCGCTATGCACTAGCCAAACGAAACGTTAGTACCAATTCACAGACAATACATAAGCAATATATAAGTATGCAACAGAACGATCGGAAGAGAAAAGAAAGACATTAATAGCATCGATTACATCTAAGTTGAACGACTCTCAAAACCAAAGAGACATACTACAAGTTCATTAAAGTTTAATTACAACATGAGCCAATCGATGTTTCAGAACTAGACAACTCGACTCAAGGGACCGGAGCGTGGATGAAGCCGCCGTCTATCGTGGGAGTCATGAAAGAACGGGCGTTGTCATCCTGCATTTGTAGCATTGTGTCGATGTCACTGTTGGACGGTTGATTTTTGAGGTAGAACTGCCCCGAGGTATGAAGGACATCTTGATGGATGATTTCCGCAAACTCCGACTGGATGCGAAAGAATTCTTGTCGGAGGTCCGCGTCCTGGATTGCCGACATGCTCGCGGCCCAATCTTTGAGTTTACTCGGTAGCAGAAGTTGATGATGGTCCCGTACGATCGCCCGCATGTGATGGATGGCGTAGTAGGCACCCTTCTGACCGCCAGGCGGCTGCTTGACGCAGCAGAACGTCGTATTGTGGGAGAACACGTGCTTGCCGTACTTACGAATAGGCCTGGTGAAGGTGCCTCCAGATTGGGCGTAGCCGGGGAGAACATCATCAAGAACCTTCTTGACATTTGTGTAGTCTACGTTCGACTGACGGTCCGGGTCGAAATACATGGCCATAGAATATTTGGGGCTTAGGAGGATGAGCGTGCAATGTGTGTCACTGCAGAAAACACGGAATGTTAAAAGAAAAACGATCGAAATGTAAGAATTCATATGTTACGGGCCGGTTGAGGGGAGGACTTACTCGGGAAAGTAAGGCACGAGGAAGTTATCCTTATCTTGGTTTGCTAGAATGACGCCTTCGAGGTAAGAACTCGCGACTTGCCGGTCCCCAGCGCTGCCCAAGATCTTGGCACGCATGTAGAAGGGGTCGACTATCACGATGTTCGGGGTCTTGTCGCGAATGATCCGCATCTCCATACTCAGCGAAAATAGCCGAACGAAGGTGTAGTGCAGCGGATGAAGGTTCAACATAGCGTGGATGTCATCAAAACGCAGGATGATCGTACGCCCGATGGAGTTATCCACAAAGCCCTTGCCCTCTGGCACCTTGGCCGCGAAAACCGGGTATGCCACATCCTTCTCTCTGAGACGCCGCTTCTCCAAAGCAAGAACACTGTCATGCAGACTCCGCATAGCACCGGTTGCAGCATTGAGCATATTTGTCGGTAGCATCGCCCTACCCGCCACATGCACCCTCCTCGAGATATCCTGCGGTGAAGGTGGCCCGTCCTGAGCACGGATCGTACTCGGTGCCGGCTGGCTCGCACCCTTCTTAGTCTTTCTTTTGCGTGCCTTCTTCTTCTCCTGTAATGGGACCGAGTTCTGCTCACAGACCGCCTTCTTGAGTGTGTTGGGGCTGATAATATTTCGCACCTCGCCTATCTGAGGCTCGGTGAAGTCGGCAGCTGGAGGCGTCTCCTGAGAGCTGAACGCCAGACGGCGCCTGTTGCAACTTGGCTTCTCCGCGGTACGAGCTAGATCGCACACGTCTTTTGTTGGGTTTGGTTCTTGAGAAGGAGGCCCCATGAAGTCGCCATCGTACCCATGCTCGGCAAAGTACTGATCGACATTGCCAAATGTATCATCGTCGTCGTCGTCGTCGTTCTGATCCTGTGCCATATGCATGTTTGGATCCAGTGGCATAGGGATGTCCGGCACCGTTATGGCGGTCTTGCCATGGGGCCGACTTGGCGCCGGCACGACTGGCGGTGTTGTCTTTGGGGTGGTGTCCCCCGCCCCCAAACGAATCTGGCTCTTCGGCCAAAGCAGGGGCTAGCTCAGGCAGGCGCTGAGGGTCATCACGTCTTCATCGTCGGCCCCCACGGGTCGAATCGAAGGTAACAAGTCGTCGCAGCCTGGCAGCACCCGAACCAGTTGAACCCTAAACAAGTTGGGTGGCATCTGGGTACCGTGGAACAAGGGGTTGCCCGGTTGAATGATTTTTCCCTTGGCGACATCGACCAACTCGTTGTTCACGAAGTGGAGGAGAGTGCACGGAACGTCGGCGGCGCCCTGCGAAAACATGTAGGGCGTCAGGGATGCCCAGTCAAAGGCAAGGAGATGAAGTCCTCGGCCGAGAGAGGCTTAATTAGTTACCGTGATGATGGCGTCGAGCTCGGCTAATGTCGAGGCACCGCCAACGGCGGGCGTGCAGTTGACGGAGGGGCCGCTTGCTGAAGAGGTGCCGGCCGGCGTACACCCGGGTGCATTAAGCTCCCGTGCCGGCGTCGGAGACACCAATGCCGCCTCCGCCGGAGGCACCAATGGCCCCGCCATCGCATTATGCGAGTTGCTGGCCGTGAAGCTAGGAATCGGGGGCGGCCCCTGTTGGCCGCCCGCAATCCACGCACTCAACCCCGAGATCAAGGTAGGCACAAGGGCGGTGATCGTCGCTCCGAGTCGTTGTTCCACTTGCTCTTGGACAATCTCCGGAATCCGCGCCACCTGTGCCTTGAGTTCTTGAACCTCTCGCGCCTGGCTTTCCGAGCTGGTCTTTTTCTCCTTCCGCACACCAGCAGTATAGTATGACCCCCATTTTGTCGACAAGCCTTTGCCAGCCACACGACCAGTTGACGTCGGCTTACTGAGCTTATCCTTGTTCTTCATTACATTCAACCCCCTATTTAGAGTGGTGTCCCAAGGGTTGCTCTTAGTCGACCCCGCGCTACTGCTTTCAGTCGCCTGCGGAAGGAATGTGAACCATTTAGAAATTTGGCTTCATTAATTAGAATGCAACCATATGGAGCTAATTACGCGGGGGTGTATTCCTTACCAGAACAAGCTCAAGCTGCCTGGTCTTCGGATCCGTGGTAAGCTCCTTTGTTTTCGGGTCCTTCTTGTACCGGGCCCTGACAAAGTTCCTGGTCTGCTTGTCACCGTATTTATCGAAGAGGGGCGGTAGGCCTTGCTCGGCACGGTCCGCCTCCTCCTTGTCCCATATAGGCTCCGCCACTCTGTAACCGCCGGGACCGAGTGTGTGTTCCCCTATGTTCAGCTCCCGCATTTGTTTCCCCCACTCACTTGATTGGGAGCTTGCGGTGCTCGAGCAATTGATCTTGAAGTTGTTGTAGTCATCTTCGGTGATCGAAGGATTTTTCTCCTTGATCTTCTGATAACTCTCACCTTTCTCGATCATTCTCTTCACATTGCTTTTCCAAGTAGACAGGGCCTTGCTCATCTTCGTGAGGGCAGCATTGTTCACTTTATTCCCTTTGAGGCTTGTGTTTTCAAATTCAGCGGGGAACTTGTATCGTTCGTGCAGCTTCGTGAAGAGGAGGTTGCGCAAATTCCCTCGGTCAGGATGCCTCAGGTTCTCGGTGTTGATCGAGACGGTGCTCCGGACAATGCACCCGAGCTGAAGCGAGTACCCCTTGGCTATTCGTTCGGGCGCCGTTGGATTCCCGTTGGGTCCACTTCAATAACTTCCTCCTTGAGGGTGCGGAGCACGATCGGGCGCCGGTCCTTCCGTTGCCTCTTCGGTTGGCTGCCATCTGTGCGTGCGCCGCCATCATCAGTGGTGGCATCCTCGGCGGCACCATCAGTGTGGTCATCCTCGGCGGCACCATCCGTGGTCTCAGGATCGGTGGGGAAGGCGGTGGCCTCATACAAGTGAGGTTGTTCCTCCATCTCCTGGGACAGCTCCCAGAATGCCTTGCCGCCCGAACCCCCGGCCTCATCGTTGTGGGCCATGTTTCTCTCTAAATAGAAACAAAGTTTGGTCAAAAAGTTGGTTATTGTCAAGGAACCAGATCATGGTCTCATTTAGGGTTTGTCGACACCGAGGCATCCTAAAATCTAAGCTTTTATCATTGAGGGTTTTTCGACGCCGAGGCACCCTAAAAGCCTAACCTTTCATCATTTCAGTTTTTATTGACACCGAGGCACCCTAAAAGCCATGCATTAGTCACAAGTACGCCGGGGCACTTGATCCTACTTAATTAACTACTAAGATAC
The DNA here is from genome assembly GCF_002162155.2 of Triticum dicoccoides. Lineage (NCBI taxonomy): Eukaryota > Viridiplantae > Streptophyta > Magnoliopsida > Poales > Poaceae > Triticum > Triticum dicoccoides. The sequence continues at coordinate 329,687,804 of NC_041381.1, forward strand.
CCCAGCCCATGCATTAGTCACAAGTACCCCATATGTCCTATTTTTAGCAAAGTCATGCTAAAATTCACGGAAAATTTCAGCATGACCTTTGCTGAAAATAGGCCATATGGAGTACCCGAATTTGCCGGAACGGAAGTTAATCGACATTCCGGCAAACTCAAGGGCCTCTCGGGGTACCTGCAATATCATCACGACACGATGGTCGGAGACAAAACCCAGCAAACTAGCACCACAATGTGCCTCTACTTTCATATGGATGAAAAGGCCACAATGTGCCTCTACTTTCATATGGATGAAAAGGCCACAATGTGCCTCTACTAGCACCACAATCTTAGTTGCGGGTAATCTGTGTGTGTGTGCTGTTCCTTGCGTGTTTGTGGATAGCTGCTGAATATCGACACACAAAGCTACTTGTTTTCCTCAGAGAAAAAAAGCTAGTACTTATTTCCCTTATCAAATAAACAGTCAAAAGGAAATTTTATTGGTTTGATAAAACAAATCTGAGTGTGTGTGGATGTTAACATGTCATTATGCACAGTGAACTGCCACATTCACATATTTTGCACTGCCAGTCTGATACTAATATATATAGAACCAAACTAATTTTAGAAAAAGTGACAAAGAAATACTGCATATTGGAACATCAGTATGCATTGATTTATGAAAGAGACAGCCTAGCATGGGCAGCAAGAGCCACTCAGGCTAGCCAAGGAGACTGCCCATGAAACCACACCCCAAGGTAGAATCCATCATTCATTACAAATTTGAATATATGATATTCCAGAAAATAATCTGTCTACAAAATGAGATACATTCCGTTTGAACTACCAAGTTACACAAAGAAAATGCACCTAAGAACCAAGAGGAACTGTTACAACTCCATAAGGTATATCCAAGTCACTGCTACTCATATTCAAAAAACCTAACTCCAATATAACCAGAAAGATTGTAAAACATTATATCTCCATGCTGACACGAACTGAAAGCGTAACAAAAATACCTATTATTCTAGGCAGCTGCCTTGCTAGTGATTCGGTGTCGTCGCAACTGGATCCCTCCCACTCGACCTGCGATCTTCTACAAGGAAAAGTAGCAGCTCAGTCAACCACCATATAATTATACAAGGAAAAAATGCTACTTGGCACAAGTGTAAACGAGAAGCTTGAGGTAGCAGCAGATTGAAGTGATAAAGTGCAAAGGAGAAGCTTGAGCTAGTAAACAATTTCTGAATGTTATAAAGTGGGGAAAGTAAAATAAAATTCATGACTAGTCATGGCACTAGAAAAGAGATGAGATTTCACAAAACAGTACTCTTAGTACATTTGCTATTTCACAAAATATAGCAAATCTGCTAGAGTTGCTCTTAGTACTCCCTCCGTTCCATAATTCTTATCATGGTTGAAATGGCTCCACGAGACGAGGGAGGATCAAACTGAATACGCACAGCTTACTCGATTGCTCGAGAGCATGCTTATATCAGCAATGGTCAATCATCATTGCCCCAAATCAGAATTCTATTTCAAAAAACATAGCAGAAAAAATGCCTTCCTGGACCATGTTTTGTGAACAGATAAACTTCTGGTGGTGAGCAAATGGCAGCGAATTTTGATAATTCGAACAGTTACTATGTCTAATGGACAAAGGTCTCTGTTATAAGCATGCCAGGAAGAGTGCAAAGCAAAGCGATGCAAAACTATATGTAAAAAGAAGGCAGCAACAACACAGAATTACCCCAAAAGAATAAAGAATATGCTACCTACTGAAAGCAGCAAAATGATCATGGATTACAAGTCTGAAGAAGCAAGCGAGAAGAAGCTATCTCCTGAAAGCAACAAAATCCCAAACAATAAAGAACAAGTACAACTAATAGAAGAGAAAAAATAAATTACCAAACAATAAAGAACAACCACTGCCTGCATTTTAACTTAAATGCAAACCACCAAAATCAATGTCAAGCAAAACCAAATAGTGCCTACAAACAATATATTTTGCATTAAACAGAAGGCATTGTTTGGCATACAGAACCCGTAATAATTTGTGGTCACCAATAGCTTGCAAAATTATGTAACAAGGGAGAATATTGGGCTATGCAATCATCCTGATGCCTACTGACCTACATCTAACTTCAAGTAGAAAGGAAACATGTACTTTAGAATCAAGATGAAATTGCACACATTATGGCAGTTGAAAGAAAGAAACTGCTCAATTACACAAACTATTACAAAGGCTTCTCAGGCTTGCTTAGTAGTACCGCATTCATGAAGAGACACAATGGTAGACCTGTATGCAAACTATTATGGGAAATCCAATAGAACTAAAAAAATCTGTACAAAGACTTCATTTGATATTGAAGAATTTCACTTAACATTATCATTTTGTTATCCAACACTCAACACATACATGGCAAGAGAACATTATATTATACATAGCCAATGAATGCCTCACATATTAACATTATATTATACATAGCCTAAGAAGTGTGACAGGTTAGGGCCTCTTTGATCCAAGTAAGTTCACAGGAACTTCGCAGTAGAGAGAGAGAGAGAGAGAGGATCTTGCACCAGCATCACCACCACCAGCACCAGCAAGTTTGAGGCCTCTTTGATTCAAAGGAATTTTGGAGGATCCTATCACATATTCCTGTGACTTTTATCTATGATCACATATTCCTGAAATAGCAAATGTACTACAACAGTAGAGTGGCATTTATCTATGATCAACAGATCCGCCAAAGAGCATAACAAATTTCTATATACATTTAACATAATCGATCATTCGAACTTGATTCTAAGGATCAACTACTCTAGGTATGTACGTACATGGCAGACAAAAACACCTAGCAATAGCAACAAGAGAGCATAGTTTCGTCCCTTAGGAAAAAAACACGCCAGAGCATGAGAGATGGAGAGAGCAGAGAGAGAGAGGGGGGGATGATACCTTGACGAGCTCCCCTGATGGCGTGGGTAGTAGGGTCGGGGCAGCGTCCCGGGAAGAACTAGGCACACGCGGTCCAAGGTGCGTGCAGCCTGCGCACAAGAGGAACCAGCATCATCAGGGAACCTTGACGGTGGCACAATCGAATCGAACAAAGGGGGAAGGGGAGGAGAAGAGGACCTTGCGAGACCTTCAATGGCGGGGTCGCGGGAGAGAAGAAGCACACGAGCAGCGGCGTGGTCGATGGGAGCAGCTCGAGCAGAGGTGGCGGCGGATCTGGCCGGCGTCGAGGGCGGCGGGGCGGCGGCGGCGGGACAGGAGAGGGGAAGGGGATCGAGGGCGAGGGCTCGGGCGAGGGAGAGAGAGGGGATCGAGGGCGAGGGCTCGGGCGAGGGAGAGAGAGGGGATCCAGGGCGAGGGCTCGGGCGAGGGAGAGAGAGGGGATCGATACGAAGTAGGGGGGCACAATACTAATGGCGCACCACCCCTCGGTGCGCCATAAGTATATACATGCTAATGGCGCACCTCGGCCTGGTGCGCCATTAGTATTTTTTTTTATTTCCGCTCGAGCCAACAGGTTATGTCCCACCTGACCTTATCCACATCAACTCCCCTCTACTAGCTCGACTGGTCAGGTGCCAGTTCTCACACCAGGAGGTCCTGGGTTCGATTCCTAGGCTCCACAAAAAAAAATTTATGCATTTTAAAATGCTGTTTGATACTTATTTGTTTTTAAATATGTTCAAACTTGTTTAAATCATAACGGTAATTTTTTTTATAAGACAGTAATATTTTCTTAAAAAATATCATCAAACAGTAATGCCGGTGGAGCGGGGGAGGGTGCGGGGGGTC
>NC_041381.1:329693020-329719489 GCF_002162155.2 Triticum dicoccoides
CACGTTCTTCGTGATATGCATGACATCAAGGCTGTGAGGCACACGGTGGATCTTCCAGTACGGCAAGTCCCAGAAAACAGACCTCGTTTTCCATACCTTCAGCAGCGGCTCTGGCGCCTTTTGCTTCTTTCCCGGCAGTGGGCAGTCTTTCCAATTTTTCAACAGCTTGTCTATTTCCTCGCCGCTCCTCGTACACGGGCGTTTTCGGGGTTCGGTTTCACCATCGAACAGATCCTTGCGTTTCCTCCACGGGTCATCGTCGCGAAGCCACCTTCGATGTCCCATGAACACGGTTTTCGAAGACCCGGGATCTCTATCTAGCTAGCGATACGTTGTGTCATCCATGCACCTTACGCATCCAGAAAATCCATGGACTACCTGCCCCGCAAGATATCCGTAACCGAGATAGTCGTGCACCGTCGTGAGCCGTGCGGCTCTCATAGGGAAATATTCTTACTCTGCAGCGTCCCACGTATTGGCTGGCGTTTTCCACAGCGTGTCAATCTCCTCTTTCAGCAGCCCCAGATACAGATTGATGTCGTTCCCTGGTTGTTTCGGCCCTTCAATTAGCATACTCATGTGAATGTACTTCCTCTTCATGCACAACCAGGGGGGAAGGTTGTACATCCACACGAACACAGGCCAGGTGCTATGTGTGCTTCTCTGGCTGCCAAATGGATTGACTCCATCGGTGCTCACGCCCAGCATGATGTTCCTTGGATCGTTCCCAAATTCTGGGTATTCGAAGTTCAACGCTTGCCACTGGCTCGCATCCTTAGGGTGACTCAGCATCTTGTCTTTTTTATCTATCTCCGGATCATTTGCGTCATCTTCTCGCTTCTTCTCCTCCCTATCCGCGTGCCAACGCAGGAGCTTTGCTACCTTAGGGTCCGCGAAATACCGCTGCAAATGAGGAGTGATCGGAAAGTACCACACCACTTTTCGAGGAGCTTTCTTCCTCTTCTTGTATCGAGTGACACCGCACACCGGACATATGGTAGACTCCGCGTGCTCATCCCGATAAATGATGCAATTGTTCATGCACACATGGTATTTCACGTGCGGTAAATCCAGAGGACATACGATTTTCTTTGCCTCCTCCAAACTAGTCGGGCACTTGTTCCCCTTGGGAAGACGTTCGTGCCAGAATGACATGTTCTCGTCGAAGCATGCGTCGGTCATTTTGTCTTTTACCTTCATCTCCAGAGCCATGAGCGTTACTTTCAGGCGGGTATCCTCGGGCCTGCATCCTTCATACAATGGAGTAACCGCGTCTAACTCAAGTTGATCCATCTTGGCTTTCTCTCGGGCGGCAGCTCTTGCGTTATCCGTCTGCTTGAGAAGCAGCTCTTGAATATGAGGGTCCTGCACCCAGCCCATCGATGGTCCAGCGTCGTCTGCTCCGCCGGCATCATCATCATGTCCTGCATCTTCTACATGATGACTGTGTACAGCATCACCGTCGTGATCATCTCCTGGGGATTCTTCGTCTTCTCGCCCCCCCGAGCCGCGGTGGTTGTCTTGTTGCCCTTCCTCATTTCTTGCCCGGCCCCCATGGACGACTTCATAGTCATCTTCATCACCTTGCCACCGATAGCCATCCATGAAACCACGCAAGAGCAAGTGGTCCCGCACCTGCCCGGAATCCGGGTCCGCAATAAGGCTATTCAGCTTGCATCTTCGACACGGACATCTTATCTCCGTCTCGTTCTTTTGAAGCATCTCGGCCTTCGCGGACCTCAAAAACCTATTCACGATGCCTTCGGTCATCGTGCGGACCATGGTCGCCTGCGGGGTAGAGCAAAACGATATTTTAGAACCAAGAAAAAAATTTGGCATGACTTTCCCTAAAAATAGGACCAAAAAGAATGCTTAATGCCAAAATTCTCGCTGAAACGGAAATGAATCAACATTCCGGCAAAATATTGGCAACTATCGCATTTCAAATACCGGTACACCTCCAAACACAAACACATATGCAACACCACAAACATATGCAACACCACGAACATACATAGATCTAGCTAGGCCATAAAAAGTGCATGTGCACATTGTTGTAGGGAGAACAACATAAATATAGCTTCCCCCTTACTTACCTAGCAAAACAAGGTAACTTAACCACTTAATTTGAATGAATCTATGGTGGAAATGAGGTGAAAAAGAGGAGGCACCCGAGACAAGGAGGAGGCGGTGGAGAGAATGAAGTGGGGAGAAAGTGAGTGTGGGAGGAGAGGCTGTCCAAAATATCTTGTTGCTGCCCACTTACTAATGGCGCACCAGCAACAAATGCGCCATTAGTAATCCAGGTTACTAATGGCGCACCCCCTGATGGTGCGCCATTAGTACTTTTGCAAAAAAAGAATAAAAACAATAATAAAAAAATAATATTAGTGGCGCACCTTCTTGCCGGTGCGCCATTACTAGTTACAACTAGTAATGGCGCACCACCAGAGGATGCGCCATTAGTATGTTTGGACAGGCGCACTAGTTCAAAAAAAAATTGGTACTAATGGCGCACCGTGAGCAGGGTGCGCCATTAGTAGTTTCAACACTAATGGCGCATGAGGGGGTGGTGCGCCATTAGTATATACTAATGACGCACCGCATGTCTGGTGCGCCATTAGTGTCAATTCTATCTATAGCCCTTTTCCTAGTAGTGTGAGATTAAAAGATACTACGTAATATAAAAAATAGCTTATTGATCTGTCACGTGTACACAAGCATAATGTATAGGCATGGAAGGACTTGCATCGTGTCCAAAAAAAAGCCTACCATCAAGTCAAAAAAGAAATCCAAATACATAGCAAATTCATTTGTCACGTGTACACATGCAGAAGGTATAGGCCTCGAAGGACTCCTAAAAAGTGGACTTGCATCGTGTTAAAAAGTGGACTTGATATGTAGCAGAAGTTTTTTTCTTTGCAAACCTACGATGGAAAAGTGCAACATGAATCCGTATAGGACTCAGATCCGTGTGGGGCAGAAACAGTCCAACGGGGACAGGTAATAAATTACGTGTAGAATCTTTTTTTAGTGAAGTTTGAGTCATATTGAGAGAAAAAAAACTTCCAAAGCCAGTCACGCTACACAAGGGAACCTGCCACCTTTTTGGCCCAGTTTCACGATTCATCAATCAAATTTTATATAACAACCCTATGGACAATTAGTAGCGGTGCATCGCAGAAGAAAAAAAAACAAATGAGGTGGTATATTAGATTAAAGCTTGAAACACACACATCCGTCCAATAAATAAATGTCTCTTACCAGATGAATAAATAATATAACTTTGTTTTACTATATGAATAAAAAAATAGCATTTTGGTTTTCAAAAAATTAGTACTGGAAGCATATTAAAATAAATCTGTAACAATTATAAATAAATTCGAATTCTGTTGTAATTCTAGAAACACTTATTGGATAGCTAAATTAAATTAGATTATATAATATGAAAAATAGAATAGGAAAAGATAGAGATTTGTCTTGCATAAATTAGATATGAGATATTAAATAAAAGTATAAAAAACAATTACCATGCTGGAAAAAAAATACAGCTATATGTTTACCAAATGAACTAAAATAATAATAAAAGAAAATTAGCAAAATTCATTTTTTCCAAACTCCAAGTGATATCCTTAATATATAAAATTCGAATAAAATATGTATATTAAGAAATCTGATTAGGTGGATAGTGATTACTACTCTTTTGGTGTACAAAATTTAGAATAAAGGAAATCAGAAAAATGATTTTCATAGGAAATCCATACGTAGTCCATAAATGCATAGTAAACTTTATATTATTTGTATTAAAATTAGATTGACTGAGTAAGAACATAGTGCATTTTTTCGTTACTATTTTTTCTAATACTTTCATTTGTTAATTTATATAATAATACCCATGTGAAAAACACTGCTTAGTGTTGTGTACAGACGATCGTGTGAAGATCTACACTGCTATGCACAAAATGTAACAACTTTGGGAGCACTAATGCACGAGCCAACACAAAAAAAGTCAAGATTTGGAGGTAATACAAACTATCTATGCAAGCGGTATGCCGCATATGTGTTCGTATATAAAAATAATAACAGAGTGCACAACATACTACCACAGATGATGTCAGTAATCAGGTTCCTAAATGTACCAATCTATATCTCTTTTTAGACAACATTAAATAGCTAATGCAAGGTTTAATCCAAAGTTGAGTTATTCTTGCACTCACTAGGTTACCCAGAAACCTGACTTGGAAATATACAAAAATATTAAGTGTTAGCAATCTAGCAATTAGTTATAGCGAGTACTGATTATAATTATTGTTGGAGAGATTTAGAAGTCAAAATACTAGACGTATCATAGAAGTGTATTAATCTATTTATGCATAAGGGAACCTATAATGCCTATCAGAATCTAGGACATGCATGATATCATGTAGAGGTATGCAAATCTACGCTCGCCGGCTATACCGTTCAAGGGAATACAAGATTCATGCCTATCACTGCCCCATGTCTATTCATCAAGTCTGCCTACCAGGAACGGGCCATAGATGAGGATTACTAAGTGTTAATCCAAATGTTACTAAATGAGGTTATGGGTTCAAGAAAATCTTTGACAACCCATAAATAATACTCGATAAATTATGCACACGAAGTCCAAGAATAGCTACAGTCTATATGTATGATCTTGGTAAGAACAATGACCACTAATGGAGTTCAACGATAAATTTGAGATGTCATATTTTGCATCCTCTATCTGATTGTGGGTGTTGGTACAGAACTATTTGATGTTTATTTGTTGGGTATTATCATTGTTTCTTTTTGAGAAAGAATTTGATCAACCTTATCCATTCCAACTACACATGGCCATCCGTCTATCCGCTTTTGCACATGACATTACAAAAAAAATTTGATGGTTGTCACAATCCCAGTTAGTTTAACGAGAACTATACAAAAATGAGAACAATTGAATGCTGATCAAAATGCCGAGAATGGAGGTTGTGGTTCAAGAAATTCTCGAAAAAAATAGAAATAAACAATTAATATTTTTTGCAGCTCCACTAATTCAAAAACAATTATATGTGTAAGTAGTTTGACCTGTTAGACTTAATCTTGGTTCAAATATAAATTCAAGATATAGCGTGAGTATTTTCGGGAGAAACGCATACACGATTCGTGAAACAAGTGAGCCTAGCGCAAATTGGTTACCTGAGTCACTGCGATGCAACTAGAGCCTACAAGTGTCATTTTGCCACTCAATAATATTGAAATTCCAATAACGGAAAATAAAAAACAATTTAGGAAGTATAAACGACAAAAGTCACTCCCAATTTTACAAGAAATAAATATGAAAGGGTGTTGTCCAAGTGTAATTACATACGGAAAACATTCACATAGCGTATTTTGGTACCACCAAATATTTTCACGGAAAATATAAATCTAGCCGCGCAAATTGCGCGGATCACTCCGCTAGTTTATATGATTTTTAGAAGTTTAAGCCTTTTTTGGATTTTCTAAATAATTAGAATTAAACTAACTTCAGAAAGGGATTTACTGCGTCAGCACAACATCAGCATGACGTTAGCACAATGTCATCATGACATCAGGAAGTCAACGGGCCAGTCCAGGTCAAACTGAACAGTGGGTCCCGTGTGTCAGTGACTAACTAAACTAACTAAGCTTAGTTAACACTAACCTAGGTTAAACTAATTAAGTTTAGACCTAAACTTGGTTAATTAAACAAGCGGAGCCCGCATGTCATTGACCTAGGGGAGGTCAACCCCCTGGTCAACTGAGGCTAACTCGTCGGCGGCTCGACGCCGGCGACGACAAGCGCGGCGGAGGGGCTCGGAAACGAGCCACAGGGCATCGTTTCGGCCGTGGTTTGTTGCGTTCGAACGCGCGCAATGGTGCGCGTCTAGTTGTGGCGGTGGTAGGTGTTGGGGTGGCTAGAAAAGTGGCCGGCGACGAGCTTTGGCGGCGGCAGCAGCTTGGGCAATCTTGGGGTGGTGCTACAAAGCACAGGAGGAGGCGCTATGGGTGTCTACGGGCTCATGAGATCATGCTGGGCACGATGGTGGGCTCGGGAACGAGCTGCGGTGGCTGTGGCCACGGCTACGCCATGACCGGCGGCGAGAAGCTCTCGGCCGCGACGGCATCTGTGTTAGAGGAAGAAAACAAGCCAGGGGAGAGGGGGAAACGACACAGAGGTCACAGCGTGATCAGCGGTGGCCTCGGCGAACTCGGGGAGGCACCGGAGCGAGCGGAGCATCGAGGGGGGTCTCCGGTGGCCGGCGATGGAAGCGAAGACGATGGCGTCATTTCAGGCGTCCCACGGGTGCGTGCTTCGTCTTGGAGTTTCACGGCATCGAGGCGGAGCTAGGGGTCACAGCCACGTGGCAAGGGGACGGCGGTGGGCACGGTGCTTTGTGGCGGCGGGCACCGGCTGGTTTGGGCGACCGTGACAAAGAGAGAGAGCAGAGGATAGGAGGGCCACCGGGAGAGAGTGAGTGGGGTTAGAGGGGTTGCCTGGCGCTCGGGGATGACTCCAATAGCGGCAAGCAGCCAGGAGGTGGCCGTGTGCGTGCCGGCGTGCGGTGGCCACGCGCCTCGGTCCTTCTGGCAGAGGAAGGAGAAGACACGGGAGCCCCTGGTGGGCTGGGCCGCCAGCTGGGCCACCAGGTGGGCTGGAAGGCCAGGTAAGTAGGCCCAGGTGGTTCACTCTCTCTCTTTTAATTGTTTTTGTTTTTCTATTTCTCTGTAATTTTTAGGGCTTTGTTAAAAATACTAATGCTAACTCAAAAATCATGAAACTGCTCAGGCCCACTGTTGTAAATATATACAACAGTAAACATTTCATTTAATGATTATTTAGACATTTAAATATTTTATAGCATTTAAATGTCCAACTGCAAATAACATATGATTTAATTCAAAAATCCAGAACGGCCTAGAAAAATGTGCACCATTTTTGGGAGAGGTTCTAGACCAATGCCAAGATGATGAACATTTTAGAAGGGTATTTTGGGTTTATTGAAAAAGTATTTTAGTAACCCTAGTTGAGTTAGGTGGTGCTGGGGGTTTCTGTCATCCCCATTTCAATTTTCTGTGAGAAGTAAACATGATTCATCACCAAGAGCTAACACTAGGCATTACTAGAACTAGGGATGTGACAGCTTGTCACTACGGCCCGAGCGCCATGATTTCATATCTGAACTTATTATGTTTTCATGAATATATGTGAGTTCTTGATCCTATGTTGCAAGTCTATAGTCGCCTATTATGTGTTATGGTCCGACAACCCCGAAGTGACAATAATCGGGATACTTCTCGGTCATGACCATAGTTTGAGGAGTTCATGTATTCACTATGTGCTAATGTTTGTTCCGGTTCTCTATTAAAAGGAGGCCTTAATATTCCTTAGTTTCCACTAGGACCCCGCTGCCACGGGAGGGTAGGACAAAAGATGGCATGCAAGTTCTTTTCCATAAGCACATATGACTATATTCGGAATACATGCCTACATTACATTGATGAATTGGAGCTATTTCTGTGTCACCCTATGTTATAGCTATTACATGAGGAATCGCATCCGACATAATTATCCATCACTGATCCAATGCCTACGAGCTTTTCACATATTGTGCTTTGCTTATTTACTTTTCCGTTGCTACTGTTACAATCACTATAAAACTATTATCTTTACTTTTGCCACTGTTACCATTACTATCATACTACTTTGCTACTAAATACTTTGCTGCAGATACTAAGTTATCCAGGTGTGGTCGAATTGACAACTCAACTGCTAATACTTAAGAATATTCTTTGGCTCCCCTTGTGTCGAATCAATAAATTTGGGTTGAATACTCTACCCTCAAAAGTTGTTGCGATCCCCTACACTTGTGGGTTCTCAGATGCTTGCACGCCAAGGGGGACCTCGTGAGCATCGCGTCTCATGAGCTCTCACCGGACCTCGGGCCGCTCACCTCCTAGCCTTGACCACGACATCAAGACCTGGCATACTAGCGCAGCTGAAGCCTGCCTGGGGAATGGGTCATGTCGGCGTACAGCGTCATGCTGTCTAAGGGAAAGAAAAGGGGGGAGTCGAGCCAAACTGGTATACGCGACTTGATCACAGAATCAAGAAAGCAACGTTGGTTTTAAGTACACTTCGGTCCTTACAAACCCCACGGGGGCTGGTTTTCATTCTGCGCAGGGAAAGCAAAAGAAGGAAGGCTGCTACCAAGCCATTGAGTGTCACCGGCGATGCCAGGTGGCAGCCGCTACCGTGCTTCGACCATGGCGGGACCTTGGCGGCACATAGCTATCGTCGCTAGACTCCGGAGACTCGCTGGGCTCAGGAGAGTCGCTGGATTCCCAGGAGTCGTCGCTGCTGTTGGAAAAGGCGCCGAAGGGGACGGAAGTAGGTCCAGCGCCCACGGTTGCACCATGCGGGCCGCTTCCTCTGGGGCAGCACTCCAGCCATTGGCCCTCCTTGTTGAAGACCTTGAAGAACAAGGTGGATGCACCATCGTACTCGAAGTGAATCGCGAGGGCTCCCTCGGCGCGACAGGCTCGGGCGACCTCACCCCATCCGCGGGTCATGAAGACATCTCCAGGGGGCACCACCTCGACCTCAGTTCTGGTGGCCAAGCTGCAGCACCCGGCGTGCTGCAACCACAGCTCAAGCGGACCCCTCGGAGGCAGCTCACTGGGGAAGAACCTCGGGAGCCGGATCCATGAGTCGGGCAGCATCGGCACCCACACCATGAACTCTCGCGAGCTTCCCTCGGCGTGAGTCCATGGCACGGTCGGCAAGGCAATGGCGGCCCGTCCTCCATCACTGGGGGCCGCTCGATGGCGCACATCTTCATCCCGGGTGGGGGCATAGAGGGGAAGGGGGAAGCCAGGCGGAGGCCTTGATTGCCAAGGCATGGTCACCTTGCGCCCCGTGCTAGCGTCGTGAGGGAGGCGGAGTCGCTTCTTCGATGGGAGAGGATCAGGCCCCTCCCTGGGGGCCTTCCCCTTTTCGGCTGATCGGCGCCATGGAAACAAGACGGAGAAGGAGAAGAAGCAGGCGACAAGAAGACGAAGGAAAGATGAGCGAGGGGGTTGTGCCCCTCCCCCACATTTATTGCCAAGGAAGGCCAACCGCCACCACGACCTCGCGCCATGATGATCTTCTGCATATCATATCGTGCCGTCAAGTCAAACAGTTGCCAAGGCAACATGGGGAAGTGGAGACGCCCACGTCCCCTCAATCACCACGCGTCATCAAGGCCGCATGTGGTTAGGGCCCGCGGCGCTCCGCACTTGCCCCTTGACTTCGCCTGGAAGCCAAGTCCAAGAGCGCCTTGGGCCCGGGGGCTACTGTCGGCGTTCTGAATATTGGGGTATCTAGACTTGCCTGCCTGTGGCCCACCACGTGGCTCCACCGACGTCCTGGTATGGCCCAGCTTTAGCATCAACGACTCAAGACCCTCGTGAGGGGCCAAGCCTTGCGAGGTGGATGACGCCAAGACCCTCGAGGGGATTGGACTCTTCAGGCTGGCTCCTGAGGGGCGGAGAGTTCTATGCAAGGTGCACCTCACGAGGCTCAGCTAACGTGAGCCATGACGACCAAGGCCAGGCGGGCGCCAACAGGCGCAGAGCACCAGTTTCCTCTTCGGTTCAAGGGAGGAAAGCCATAGGCGTGGAGTCCTGAGGAACCAGCCAAAGGTTTCCATTCTGGTGCAACAAGACCAACACCACCGGGACGGCATGATGGAGGTCTTCACCGAGCGCACAGCAGCGACACGACCAAGGGCTTTTCACAAGCGAAGACCACTTTAGTCAGGATAAGCTGTACTACTTGTCCTCTTTCAAATCTGGCCATTGTGGGATCCCTTCCCGCCAACATTTGGGAAGAGGACCAAGGCCACTATAAATAGGACTTAGCTACCGCCATAGAAGGGGATCAGACCGAGCTCAGAGCAAGGGATCGGATCCATCCTCACCCGACCACCTCACCAGCTCTCTTGAGCTCAAGAACACCTCACCTCCTCAGGCTTGTTAATCCACTGTACTAGTTCATCCTCAGCCCCTCGAGGCAATCCACCAAAACGTTGGAGGAGGGTATTACACCGCAAGGTGGCCCAAACCAGGATAAACTGTTGTGTCTCTTTGTCTCTTAGAGCCCGTCATGCTAGGCTTAGGAGGATTGCGAGTAGGCAGGATGGGTAGGTTGAGATCTCCGCACACACCCCAGAGTTCGAACCTTTCAAGGGTTTGCGGAACTCGTAATCCGACACATGCCAACCGATGTAGGGCGAGATTGAACATACCGTGCACATTCTCAAGTCATATGGTATGGTGAGATGGAATCTCTAGCGGAGGTCGCAAGGTCCTGATGTGTCGGTGCACTGTACACTATATGAATGGAAGAAAACCCTCAAATCAGCATGAATAAAATTTAATTCTTGGTGATTTCCACCGAGTGATTAAAGGAGGCAGATGACCTAGGATGAGAGATGAGATAATATCTCATTAAATTAGTTACCTTGTCGTCCATCAGAAAAAACCCTCAGTACGGCAGATTCCCCAGAGCGGAGCAGGGTCGACTGCGAGCAACGTCGAGAAAGTCGATGGCGATAGGTGGCAGCAAACGGAAGTGGCAAAATGCGGTGGGGTTTGCCGACAACCTAGCGGCGGCGGTAGGTGGCGAGCTAAGTGGTTACCGGAGGCATGGGGTGGCAGGCGGGGTAAGGGTATTTGTGACGTGGGGATGGCGAGGGTTTTCTTTTTTTGAATTTGGGTGGTGAGGGTTTTCTGTGCCACAAAGAATTTCGGACGCAACGGTTTGCTAGAGCCAACCATGTGTGATTGACACAAGAAGCAAAATGAAACTCATTGCACATGGTTCAATTTTGGGAACCGTGTGTGATTGAAGCAACAGGCAAAATGAAAGTTGCACACGGTTCCAATTTTGGGAACCGTGTGTGATTGACGTACTACCTCCGTCCAAGTTTATTGGTCCCCTCTTTAATTTGTACCAAATTTCGACCAAACATTTGACTAAGAAATGTTTATGCATGTCACCAAAAATTATATCATTGAACACTATGTTCAAATACGCATCCAATGATATAATTTTTGCTGACCTGCACTAACATTTTGTCAGTTAAATCTTTGTTCAATGTTTAAGAGAAAATTACAAAGGGGGCCAATAAACGAGGAAGGAGGTAGATTCCATCAACCGAACTGATTGCATCCATATCCCACTGTTAAGCATAAGTAAACATAGATTAAACATACTCAGAAATAGATAATAAGCGTACACGTACACAAGCATAGTTCAACCGTCATTAAGCATGCTCAAGCATACATAGTTTGATCCCACATCTCATCTCACAAGCCGGCACGATCTCGAAGCTTCTCCAGGTACTCGGCGTACACGTCGTTCTCTACCCTGCGAGCATACTTCTGCTTGAAGGAGCCAATGGCCCGTCCTCTTGCATGCGCCAGAACACTTTGATACGCGTCATGAAGCTTGTGGTTGCAAAATGGGCATCGATAGCCGTCGTTCCAAGACATAATATGCCTGTTATGCATTCCCGCATAAAGCTCCTCAGGATTTGCCTCTTGTACCTCCTCTGGACATTTCCATCCTCGCTGTCCACATCGTCAGACAGCACCTATACAAATAGTAAAAAAAAATTGGCGTCAAATTAATGGTTATAAACTAATCTCTAGCGAACATTTGGCAGGTGCCAAAAATTGGCATCAAATCAATGATTACATGCCGTGAAGTAGGATTAGGAATTTATGGCTATTTATTCATGCATATCCAAAGATTATGGTTTGATTTTTAAGCACATTCGTCTATGTACAGACAATCTTGAAGAAAATAATGGCACAAACATATGTAGGTCATTCAAAATCAATTGTTAAGTCCTGGCTAGGAATTATTAGCACGAACACTAACCCTAGTCGGATTACTAGCAAAAATCATTTCCACAAATGAAACAACTAATCACTTATCACTTGTACCATCCAAACAATCGATACACTACACGGATCTAATGAAACTTACTCAGATTTCATGGATTGGGAGAACATAACCATAGGATTTCTATTCCAAAAAGGGAGAGGCAGGAGTAACTAGAGAAACCCTGGGATCTATTTGACACATAAATGGGTATAGATAACTAACCAGCTGCCCGTCGTCGTCGGAGTCGTCACCGGGGTGGTCATCGGAGTCGTCGCTCGAGTCGTCACCAGAGTCGGTGTGGAACTCCGGCTCCGGCTATGGAAGCTCGATGCCGTCGATGATGTCAGGTTGCAGCGGTAACTCGCCAGCAGTGACGGCAACCTCTATCTCCATCTCTACGCCGTGCTCCGATGCTTTAGCAGCCCCGGCGTAGCCACTCCCTCCAATGGGGCGCTTCGGCAGCATCCTCATACATTGGCGGGTTGATGACTGAGAGCAGCGTCGAGGATGCAAGCGAAGAGAGGGGATTGTGTGTGTCGCGAGGATGGGAGTGTGGCCGCTCGGGCGCACCATTAATATGGAGTAGTGGGAGAGAGGCGGGCGGCTGTCAAACCGCCGGCTCGCCTCTCGGTGAGCCTACGCACCCAACTGCTGGCATGCCTACCATCGTTTCACACAGCTACTCGCACGCCTCTTGATGACACTGCGCAGCGAGCATGCCTCCATCAATTCACACACCTGCACGCACGCCTCCCAGTATGCCTGCGCGGCGGACTGCTCGCATGCGTCCCGTCAACTCACGCCTTCTCGCATGGTACACAGGTCCCGTGGCGGCACGTATATTGTTTTTCTATTTGGATGATTAATGATGTCACTTTATTTTTTTCTTAACCGAAGCATGGCACGTATCCATTGTTGGTCTAACACTCACGGTTCGAATAAATAGTCTGTTTGGGATATTGGTTCCCAAATATTAATAATCGCTCGTTTGTAATTAGATAATGATTACATCAAAACTGGTCTCAAATTTGACCTAAAAAAGTACAATGCAACTTTGTATTGGTGTCCATATGACAATAGGATAAGTTTCATGAACTTCAAATAAGTTATGGATGTACTAGAATTTAAAAATCAAGATTCTCATTGTTCGAATTTTTTTTGCACGGGGAGTAAACATGCACCTAGTGAGACACATGTGTTTTTGCAATCTATTTAGGTGACCTATCACGTGTGCATGTAACTCGACTTTGATTTTAGCACATTATACCCGTAGAAAATCAATCAATTAATTTACTAAAACGTCTTAATGATCTCTGATTTTTCCCAATTAAAATGCCCCTCCTTTGGTAACATATATATGTTCACCGCAGGATAATTAATTTAACATGCATCGTAGTTGTGATGGATTCGCGGTGTGTGTGTGTGGGTGTGTGCGTCTGGGGGTGGCGAATGGCTCGCAGTACACTACAAGTTGTCAGCCACCGTGTGGGTTGGTCGTTTTGTTAGGCAGGCCGGTGCCACATCAGAGTCGTGAATTCGTAATTTAAAACATTCATACATACATGTTTTGGCCACATGCAGTCGATGGTTGTCCTACATGACACTTGATACTCGCGTATGACACTTTCTGTGGGCCCGCGAGGTCATTGTCCATCACTTTGATGAATAGCCGGTAGTGAGGATAATTTGACCAGCAAGGTAGAATCTTTTTTGTTTGTGTTATGGTGGTATATAGTACGCATCGAAGAGGTAGGAGGGGTACGCGTCCGTGAACAAGTACACCTCACTCAGTGTCGGGACTTTTCAGTTTTCGAGGCACGTGCCACATTAAAATTGTGGAAATGGCTATTCAAACATCACACAACACCTCTTTGCGCCACATGCATGCATGCGGTGGTTATCCTAGCTAGGACACTCACGTGTGACGCTTCCATCTATGGGCCCACGAGGCCATCGTCGATGCATGTGCATCACTTTGACCTACATCGGGAGTGGTTAATTAATTTCACCATCGATGAGGATTCTTTTTGGGTTGTATTACGGTATGAGCATATAGTATGCGTCGAAGAGGGGGAAGGGGGCCATCATATGTAGTATCACTCTGTGTGGGTGCATGGTTTATGGTTTTTGAGGCATGTGTGGCACATCAAAGTTGTGCATTTGAGGTATTATATTCAAATATGTTTGGCCCACTTGCAAAGCGATGGTGGTTGTCCTCTCGCACCCACTTAAGCGGTTATCAGCAATATCGATGCTTTCCATTTGTGGGCCCGCTTGGTCAATCACTACTTTTTGCCTGACAACGAGAGTGGTTAATTTGACTTAGGAGGGGGTTATTTTTTTTCTTGTAAATACGGTGTGTGCTTGTTGTACTTGTTATATATACATACACATCTGCGCTATTTTGTTTCGTAACATAGAATATTATTTTGTTACCCAACTTGAACTGACGGTTTCACGCGGTTGTACTGATGATTTTCAAGCGGGTGAACCGATGCTTTCAGTTCTGTTTAACAGATCGTCTTCTTTAGTTCAAAATATTTCTGCAATTTTTTTGTCGGAACGGGGCATGTATTATGTTGTTGGAAAGATCTTGACAACTATATTTCAAGTATATTGAATGTTTTTGCAAAATCATTATGGCTTACGAGCAGTTTTGAAAGAGCCGTTTTTTTCAAAACCGCAAACTCGAATCGTATTTGGACTCAATTTTCAAATGGTTCATTGGAATTAAGCAAATAAAATGGCGTTGGAAAGCTGGTGAAAAACCGCATCTTCCATATATCTAATGTTTTTTCTAATTTTATACAGTTTAAAATTAATTTGGAAAACGGTGAAATTCTGGGCGAAACGTATTTTCGTGTTTTTTTGCTAACGTTTTGTCGGATTGATGCAAATGATACGGCATTGGAAAACTGAAAATGCACAACTTTTTCGTATTGAAATATTTTTTGAATTCCTTACGGTTTAAAAATGAATTCAAATATGGTCAAATTGGATTTCGAATGATTTTTTTAAAAAAGGTTTGTCGAAATGAGGCAAATAATATACGGTTGGAAAGATATCAAATATACGAAACTTAGTCAAGTTGAACGTTTTCTCAAATTCGCAACCGTTGAAGAGTAATTTGGATTACGGTGAGACCCATCGTGTTGTTTTTACATCAGAAAAAACAGAGTACTTGTACTAATCTACGTGTGCGTTTGTACTGACGTATTCTTCGGAGAGTAATTTTGAAAGGTTCCAGAAAAAAGAGTACTTGAACTGACATTGGCATGAGTTTGTACTAAGCATGTTTTCGCTAACTAGACTTCGCTCTGCTTTGGGTAATATTTTTGCTCGTAAGTCTTCAACGGTTTTATTCTATCGTCGCCCCTGTAATTGCATGGTTTATATCATCGAACTGAATGATAGTTTTTAAAAAATAAAATATTTCTTTATTCTTTTTTTGAACTAAACATTTTTTTACAACGATGTTCTGGACTTCTCTTATTTTACGACTTGTACTTTTACCATTTGAATTGCATGGGGTTTCTTTTTCCTTGAACTTTTACAAGTTGAATTTCTGCCATTTCTCTTACTCCGAACAAACCACCATTTTAAACTTGTACTGGTTAATATTTTTAATTTAACCATTTCTCCTTTGTAGAACGGACCTCCGTTTTTGTTTGTACGTATTAGTTGTAGAACTTGGATGTCGACGTCACAGAATTACACTTTGGACGGATCACTTTCTCCCATCTGGACTGACCACAAAACTTGCATCGGGAAACTCACAAAAACAAGGATGATTACACCGAAATCGATGAGAATGTATGAACCATACCATCTTTAGCTCAATAAATACTATACACAGAACAAGCAGAACTTATTAAACAAGATGTTTTTGAAGTTCCTCACATTAACAGTTTTTAATACAAAACCGAGTGGTTCACTTTTACCTCCTCTCTTTTAAAGCATTACAAACTAACGAACTAAAAGAAAATGGTGATCATAGTGCATTTTTGTACCACAGTTCGTAATAGGGAGCACAATCCATGTGAATTGTATAAAAGATAAGTAACAGTAAAAATGGACTAGTGGTGTTTTTATAGAGTTTGTAGTACCATCACAATCAAAGTTCATAATGACATAATCTATGGTCGTGCTCCGTTCAGAAAAAGATACACAAGTACATTGCGGCCAAAGTATTACAAACTGACAAACATAGTAAGCCGCCTCACTAGAACAGAGCATCTCAGACGGTTGTACTCCTGTTACTATGTTTTTCTCTCATAGACATCAACACAAATAACTTGTGTACTAAAAAGAATATCGCAACGACAGTGAGTGAATTGAGAAGAGAGAAAGCTTGTTGTAGAACATACCAAAAAAGGAGCAGATGATGTCTGACAACGACAGTGAACATGACAATTTCAACTGAACTAAATTCGTTAATTGAACTAAACTCAAACATGAGTTTAGCAAATTAGAATTGAAATGCTGGTCTCTTTTGTGCGCAGTGAAGAACTGTTGTCTGGTCTCATCACATTTTTGGAGTTCTCTGGGATCCAATGGTTCACCCAATTAAATAACATGCAAAAGTCTTAATCAACTACGGATTTTACAGGTAAAATGGGTTTCAAACACCACTTATAGACAAACAGTGCTTATTTTGCTCTCGTATGTCGACTGAACAAACAAAAATAGAACGCATCACTTTTGCCAACAATCCGGAAATCCCCTGAGCACAAAACTAAAACTGAGAATTATTGAGATACCTTGGACGAATGATGATGTCATAGAACTTGCACTTTGGACGGTTCTCCTTCTCCAATCCGCACTGACAGGTTGCAAAACATGCATCAGGAATCTCGCTAAAAAAGCTCACCACCTTGTGGCGTTAGGAAACAAACAGTAGCAGTCTTTGAACTGAAACTAGATTTCATATTGAATTATACTAAATCAAGAAATTGAACTAAGTGTGTGATGAGTTAGTCAATGTGAAACTGAACTGATTGTTTCACATCGTCCTGCAGGACCAGGGTGGCTGGCTGCTGAGGTTACGGGCTAGAGAGAATAAAGGGGGAAGAGGCAGTGATGGGAGGGGCGGGTCTGACCTGATTCCAGGGGCGCACGACAGGCCTGCTTGTAGAGGCGGGGTGGTTGATCACAGGTAATCCCGTGTAAGTTCAACTATCAGGCATGGTGGCGGAGAGAGGCTCTTTGACGATGACGTCCGAGAGGTGCCTCGCTTCCCGATCTTCCCCAAAAGCAAGATAGACATAGACAAATTCCTTTCACTTTGTCGCTAAAAATTGGACACAACAAAAAAATTAATTTTTTTTCTCTCTCAACCTCTTGCATATATTTTTTAGCTGATGTTTTTCTATCATTGAACTGATGTACTACGTGTAGGAATATATTTAATTGTTGTATTTTTTTGTAGTTCAGTGACATACATTGAATTACAATAAAATATATTACAATATATTTTAAATGCATGATGTGCTATTGAACTACAAATTATATTAAAACGCACAAATGACTCCCATTCAAGTAGACTAACAAGCATAAATTCTTGCTAAAACTTCAATTCTTGAAACTATAATCAGTGTACATTCTAATGAACAATTAACATGCACAGTAGGAATGGTGTATCTCTTTTATCAGTGAATTGCCTCAACAAACACTAATTTGTTTGGAGTGGACTATATTAGCATATGTGCAAAACCGTTGTTTTTCTTTCTAGCCAATGAACTATCATAAGTCTAACAGAAGAACTGATACAATATGTACATATGAACAGTTTTAACCTTTTCAGCCAGTATTTTCAACGGACAGGTGTTGTGCACCTTTTTGTTTTGCTGCAAGAACATCTGAGAAAGGGATAGAAGGCGTGCGGTAGTGCCGCCAGCAGCTGCTGCTCCTCGTCTCAGAAGGAGAGAAAAAAATGGTCAGGCATAAATCTCCAAGTGATGGAACGAATAATAGAGTGACCAAAATTAACATAGGGTATCTTCTTCACTGCTGTTTTGTTCCAGTGTGCTATCTCTTTTGTTTACAAAGTTACTAAAAAATACATTTGCAGGGGCAGAGAATGATCATACCTGCAAGATGAAGTGAATATGCACACTATGATGAACTAAAGAACCACCAGATGTTGAACTGAATATACTGAAGAGAAGGAGCATCAACGTCAAGGGAGATTGGGAAAAGCTGAGACGGGCACCTGTCGAGTTGCGACGTCGAACGGCTTGCCACTGGGTCATTGAGATTCTACGTCTGTACTACCCAGAACAACAAATTAACTAAAAGAAAACTAATTTACGAAGGAAACAATTCTTGAACTTTGGTTAGAGGTTTGTTCGTTGAGATTTTTGAACTCTTGCAGTAGTTATACCTGAACTTGCTACACACTTCTTATTTCACTTGAGAGCGTCTGACATTTTTGCAACACCAATAACATTCTAACCCTTTTAGCAAGTTGTAACAGAGCCAAAAGGCGTGTAAGAGAACTTGTCCCGACAATCTGAATCTATAAATAGTAAAGTGTATACACTTCTTTGGCGAAGTATCAAGTGAAAAATCTTGATCAGTAAAAACTGAAAACTTTCATCCTAGCCCATCGAATCGAGGATGTACAGCAAGGATCAGAGGTGGGAATATGGCCATCCACTTAACAATTGTTCTGCACATAACCCCTCGTGCTTACGTTCTGTCTTGTGAAAGATTTAGCGAATAAGAAAAAAAGCAAAACGAATCGATCCAGGTGATGGCGACTGGACAGCGACTTGGAGGTGTCACATCCCTAGTTCTATTAATGCCTAGTGCTAGCATCTGGTGTTGCATCATGTTTAAATTTCTCTTAAATATGAAATGGGGATGACAGAACCCCCAGCACCCCCCCTTTAAACCAATTAGGGTTTACTAAAACCTTTTTCAATGAACCTGAAATGCCCTTATAAAATGTTCATCATCTTTGCCTTGGTCTAGAACCTCTGACAAAAATGGTGCACAATTTTCTAGGACACATAAGGTCACTGAATTAAATCATATGCTATTTGCAATTGGGCATTTAAATGCTATATAATATTTTAAATGCTCAATTAATTCTGAACTTAAGTGAGGGCTGTTAGGAATAATCCAAACAGAGCCCACAACTATTTTCAGGATTTTTGGAAACGTTTTTGTATTTTTAATAAAGCCACAAAGATTACAGGAAATAGAAAAACAGAAACTAAAAATAGGAAAACCAGAGAGAGAGAGCCTACCTGGGCCACTTACCTGGCGCCCCACCACAGCCCAGCAGAGGCCCAGCCCGCTGGCCTCTGCCAGTCATCACCGACCTCCCGCCAGGAGGACAACGCGCGCGTGGTTGCCGCACGCGAGCACACGCTCCGCCACCTCCTGCTTGCCACTGAGCTTCTGGACGCCCTGGACGCCGACACGCACCCCTCTGGAACTCTCTCACTCTCTCTCGACCTTTTCCCCCTCCTCTGCTTTCTCTCCCTCTCTGCCCGAGCGGAGCTCGCCGCCACCGTACGCCGTAGACGCAGCCTCCGTGCTCCCCTCGCCTCCCCGACGTGTCCACGAGCATCGCCACGCCTCCCTCGTCCTCCCTGTCCAGCCACGCCTCGCCGGAGGCCCTGCATCGACACCATCTTCATCATCTTCGTCGCCGGCCACCGGAGATCCCTCTCGCTGCCCCGCTCGCTCCGGTGCTTCCCCAAGCACGCCAAGGCCACCACTGCACTCGCTGTGAGCTTCTCTACCGATCCCCCTACTCCCATGTCCATCAGCTCATCGTAGCCCTCGTTTCTGTGGAGACCGAGACCTCACCGGTGCTGGACTTGTCGCTGTCGTTGTTTTGGTTCGCCTCCGTCCAAACCGAGCACGTCACTGCACTCAGTGCACTCTCAGGAGCCCGTAGCGCCCACCAGCCCCTCCTCCCATGCACCGTGGCCCCGAACCCGTCGTTGTCCGAACTCCGGCCGCCGCCTTGGAGCTCGCCGTCGTCGGCTCCGGCCACCATAGGCCCGACCTCGACCACCAATCGACGCGCGCCTGCAAGGGCTCTCCAACGAGCCCAAGAACGGCCTCGTCCGTGCCCTGTGGGCGTTTTCCGAGCCGCGCCACCGTCGCGGGCCTCACCGGCGTCGAGTCGCCGGTGGTTTTGACGCCGCTGACAATTGACTGGGTGGGCCCAGTTTGACCCTGGGTCACTAACGTGTGGGCCACCCTGGCTAATTATTAGTTAGGTTAGTGTAACGCTAATTAACGTAGATTAGTGCTTAACCTAACACTAACTAACTCTGTTTAGTTAGTTAACTGACCACTGGCAGGTGGGCCCCCCAGGTCAGGTTTGACTTGGCCGACCCAGTTGACCTGCTGACGTCACACCTATGTCATGCTGACGCAATAACTCTTTTCTGGATTTATTCTTTTACAGGAAATTCCAGAAAATAGTGCTAACTTCTAAAATTCATAGTAATTCAACCGTAACTCCAAATGAAATAATTTATATATGAAAAATGATCAGAAAAATCCAATATATCCATATGTACCAGTTTCATGCATGTTTAAACAAGTTAACTTGCTGTTTAGTGCAAAACATGATAAGGCACTATTTAAGATCACAAATGTGTTTGAACTTTGAATCTTTGGTTCAAAATAGCTCAAACCCATTTGGTTGTAGTTGCATTAGCCCAACACACTCATTTTACCATGTCATGATCATGCATCATATTGTGCATTGCATTGATTGTGTTTCTTCTCTGTTGCCGGTATTTGTCCCCCCTCGATAGACGTGGTTTCGACAATGAGATCGATGACACTGATGAAGAGCTATATTATCTTCAGAAGTGCCAGGCAAGCAAAACCCCCTTGTTCATTCTGATACAATCCTACTCTCTCGCTCCTGCTCTCTTTTACTGCATTAGGACAACAACGATTCATCTGTTACTTGCTGCGGTAGCTGAACCCCTTTATCCTCTGCATGACCTGTCATTGCCACAGTAAATAGATGAAACCCACTAGCATGAGTAGGAGTTGTTTGAGCCCTGATGTGCCTACTCATTCATGCTTGATTGTCATGCCTACTATTGCTTAGAGTTGTGTCAGGTCTGATTAATCCGGGATGAATCGGAGGTGTGTGAACATGTCCTACTGTGTGTGAGCTAAGTGTGTGAACACGATTTGGTAAAGGTATCGGTGAGAGGCCATGTAGGAGCACATGGTGGGTTGTCTCATTGAAGCCGTCCTCAGGAACTGAGTTCTGTGTTTGTGATCCATGATTCAGCTACTACCATGCATTGGGCCCTGAAATATGACACCGCTCGACTTCTTAATCACCCTTGTCCTCTGTCCAGGAGTTGCAAGTAGTTTCTGGTGTTTGTAGTATGCTGGAGGCCGTGCGTAGCGCTGACCGGAGGGGTGGGCTGTGATGCGGTAGGCACATGGCACGGTGTACCGAGCACCCGTTTGGTGACTCGGGAACCCTGCACACATCATTTGGGGCTATGAGCGAAACTCCGGCCGGATCTCCTCGCGGATGGAACCCGAATAGGCGATAAACCTGGACTAGAGACTTGAGTGTTTAAGTAGGTCGTGGTCTACACCCACGTCGGCTTTCGCTTGAAGTCTGCCGAGCACATGTCGTGTGTAGACGCTAAGTGGTGGAAACATGTATGAAGAAGTACACCCCTGCAGGGTTAACATCATCTATTCGAATAGCCGTGTCTGCGGTAAAGGACTAATGGGTTGCCTATAACAGTTCATAGACAAGTGAAAGTGGATACTCTAAAATACGCAAGATAAGCGTGAGTGCTATGGATGGCGTTCTCGTAGGGAGACGGGAGCGGATCCATAGTGGTGTATTGATATGGTGAATATGTTGACTCGTGTGCGCCACCTCAAAAGAGTTACTTGCAGTCGTAGTTCAGGATAGCCACCGAGTCAAAGCTGGCTTGCTGCAGTTAAACCCCACCATCCCCTTTGTTGATAATGATGCGTATGTAGTTAGTTCTGATGTAAGTCTTGCTGGGTACATTTGTACTCACGTTTGCCTATTTTATGTTTTTGCAGAGAGACTTCGGTCTCGCTAATAGTTCCGCGTGGACTTCGACGTTTAGCTTGTTACCTCAGCTACGATCTTGTGCCCTCGGCAGGATCTGGTAGATAGTCAGGCTTCTTAGCCTTTTTCATTTGTAGATGTCTGTACTCAGACATGTTAAGCTTCCGCATGTGCCTTGACTTGTATGCTCTGAATGTTGGGTCATGAGACCCATGTTTGTAATATCTCGCTCCTCGGAGCCTATTGAATAAAATACTTGAGTCGTAGAGTCATGTTGTGATGCCATGTTGTATTTGCACATATCGAGCATATTGTGTGTATGTTATTGAAATGCTTGGTATGTGTGGGATCTGACTATCTAGTTGTTTATCCTTAGTAGCCTCTCTTACCGGGAAATGTCTCCTAGTGCTTCCACTGAGCCATGGTAGCTTGCTACTGCTCCGGAACACTTAGGCTGGCCGGCATGTGTCCTTCTTCGTTCCTGTGTCTGTCCCTTCGCGGGAAATGTCACGCGATGAATACCGGAGTCCTGTTAGCCCGCTACAGCCCGGTTCAACGGAGTGCTGCTAGCCCAGTGCTACAGCCTGGATTCACTCGCTGATGACCGACACGTTCGATGCTGGGTCATGGATGCTTGTCCCTGTAAGTTTGTGCCACTTTGGGTTTACGACTAGCCATGTCAGCCCGGGCTCCTTATCATATGGATGCTAGCGACACTATCATATACGTGTGCCAAAAGGCGCAAACGGTCCCGGGCAAAGGTAAGGCGACACCCGTGGGGATACCGTGCGTGAGGCCACAAAGTGATATGAGGTGTTACATGCTAGATCGATGTGGCATTGAGTCGGGGTCCTGACAGTAGGCCAGCGCCGCTCCCCTAGCGACGGCGACTCGGAGGCCATGGTTGAGCCACGACGCGACCGCGATGCCCCCAGGCAATCTGGCGCGTGCTGGCGGCGGCGCCAACGGCATCCTCACCCAACCGCGACGAGACGGCCACCGAGACGACCCTGGCCACGGTGACGTCCACGACCCAGTGACCTGGCGCTGGCCCAAACGAGGGAGACCAAGTGGCGGCGGCGCTGCCTCCATGCAACGGCGACCCGGCAACTTGCTTGCCCTCTAAAGCTGTTGTTTTGCTATAGATTAAAATCGTTGGTGTTCTTGCTGTAGCTGACTGAATGGTGGTGTAAAGATAAGATAAATCTTTGTTGTTTTGCTTCACCTGAAGTGAAAGTAAAAGTGGGTGTTCAAAAAACACATGAGTCGATGTACATACAGAAACATTTGCTCTTGCTACTGCTGTTGTTTTGCTATGCACGTCGATTTGGACGTACATTCACGTATGAACCTGGTTCTACGTACTGAAATTTTTGGATGTACAAACAACAGCTTCAAAAAACACTTGAATTAATTTGGATATATACAAGAAATATTTGCTCTTTTGCTACTGCTGTACATACTGAATTTGCAGATTTACAGAATGAATGTGAATTGGCTGCAGAAATATTCCCTTGTTAAAAGTGAGGCATGTACTGGTGATTTAACATCTTTTGTCTTGCTAATTTCAGAATTCTGTAAGCCACATGTGCTAAAACCAACAGGACGCAACGTTAAACAATGAACCTCTTGTGCCCTATTATCCTATCTAAGTCTAACTCTTTTTAGTAAAAGCGAACAGTTGCCAGCCAAAAGATAGCAGCAGGAGGAGTAGGCAGGGGGATCATGGTAAGCTCAATGCCCTCTGTTATCTACAAACCTTTCCCACACTTGACATAAGTAGGCGATGATTTCCTCGGACGGATAAGGGAGGAATAGTTGGACTGATGTGAGCCCCATTCCTGGATGAGGACTGGAGGAAGTAGTCCGTGTGAGCGGTGGGGGCTGTCTGTAGAACTGAGCTTTTTTTGTGCAGTTCGTCCAACCTCCCTCATGTTGCAGTACAGAGAGAAGCAAATTAGTGAGAGAAAAGAGTAGTAGAGAGAAAAGAGATGTATGTACTACTGATGTTCTTTTTGTTGAACCGCAACAGAATGTCATAATGAAGAGAAACCGGAGAAGAGGTTGCGTCTCAGCGGTGCTGGATGTAGAGGACCGTGGGGGAACTACCTAAATTCCTCAACCTGAACTGTAGATATTAGGAAATTTGAACTTATAGCAATTCATTAACTCGTTGAACCCGAGTTTTTGAAATCTTTTCTGCAAAAACTATGTACATTGCAAGTGCTCGTCAGATTTTTTTGAACTGACCGTATGATAGTATTTGAGCTTTTTCCAGAATATTTATTCTGTTATCAGGAGCTATATAATTCATTTGGGATTGTATAAAGAAACATATACTGGCATACTAGGGATCTCTAGATTTCTTACAGCCTTACTAACTAAAAGATGTCAATAATTTTGTAAATGCATTTCCAGCAAGAACATTTTATTAGCTCAAGGTTATGTCTTGATCAAAACTAATATGCAATAACGAACACTTGGGGATTAGAAGGCAAAAGGAAAAGAGAGGAGAGGCTCTCTCATACAGTTCCTGATGTCAAAGCAGTGTTCCTGCCGCAGATGGATGCAGATGAAGGGCTTTTTCGACCTTGATGTAGCAGAAAGAGCAAGGAAAGTACTCCCATAGTTCACCATCTTCTGACAAACCAAAATTACCATTTTTAGCAAAACAAAAAGAAATTGTAGGCCGCAACAATTAGCAAAATGAACCACCAGTTTGTGCTAACCACAGAACTTTAGGAATTAGCGAAATTGAACTTTTGTTTCTAATGGATTTTCATCGGCAATGCGAGATTGGCGGCATGTATATCACATTGTAACAGGGGTGTCAAGGGCTTAGTTGAACTTTGTATAGAGGTCTAAATTCAGTTGAACTCATTTTAGCACAAAGTTCATCAACACAGGCGCACACACAAGGATATGAGATCTGCATGAACAAGCACTTATGAACGAGCACCAAACATGTTGGTGTACTTGTGAATGGAAGCTCTATGTTTCCATGATGAGGGATCGGCCTCACTGGGGCACGCGAGGAAAATATGTGTGCTATAATTCAACAATAGAGAATATAGATAAGCAAACACCTATTTTTACGGAGAATATAACATCTTTGACGGCCTTCATGTGACCAGCGGTGCCGGAGGTGATCTCGTGTCTCCTGCTACTGCAGGTCGACGAGGAACAGGCGTGAGAGTGAAAACAAAACCAGTGAACAGAGTGGGAGTAAGCGGTGGTCGAGCGGCAGATGGAGCCCCACAACTCATGGACCCGCGTCCACCGCCGACCGCCGCCGGCCTAGCCGAACTCCATGAGGTCCACCTGCGCAACATCGCCATCATTGTACTACTACTACATCAGGATCTCCATGTACATTGCGTTCCACACCTCAACGTGGAAGCCCACCTTCGGCCAGGAACTCTCTTGGGAACCAACTGCTCGATTGTAGACCACACTCATCCTTGTGGGACTGCCACAAGCATCGAGGTCGAGCTGTTGCACAAATGAAAATCAGGAACTCATGGGATACAGGGTCAAAATGTTGCACAAAAATATATGGTTTCTCTTTTTGCTAAGACATTCCCACAATCATACCAAGTGCACAGGTTGAACTGATCTCGTGCACGGCACGTACTTGCTCGAGGGTAGGCTGGGAGCTACGAGTGGAGCAGCACATGGAGGTGAACTTCAACTAGGAGGCTACATAAAAAGAGGACAAAACTAAGAGAGATAGTAGTCATTGAACTGAAACAAAATTAGGAATTCAATTGGACTAAATCAATAAATTAACTGATTGTGCCACGAGTTAGTCAATGTGGAAGATCATTCCATTTTGCTATCTCTCTCTCTCTCTCTGTCACTCACATCAACCTGCAGCAGCGCACCAACGCAAGCAGCAGGGGCTTCATGCAATTTTTGACTTGATTTTTTGATTGAACTGAGCTTGAATTTTCCACTGAACTTAGCTTAAACATTGCCAGAAATTAGTTGAACTTTTTGTACTGAACTTAACTGAACTTTGTACAGGGATCCACATTTTACCTGAACTTTTTTATAGGGATTTGCATGGCTGGCCGGTGGTGAAGGCGGGGTGAGCAGAGGCACAGGAGGACCTACTGGACGTTGTCGCCATTGCCATTGTACTCTGGAAGGAGGATGGTGATGGAAGCAAGCCTCTATTGGCGCAATCGCACGAGACACGTCGGGAGTGCGGCCGCCGGTGGCAAGGACCGGCCATCCCTCGGTGATCCACCACCGTGGCTAGCCTCAGGACAGAGTTGGCGCACGAGGCAGCAGTGGGATAGTTGTGCGCGAAGACCGGCGGTGCTCGGAGGTAGGTGGCGCCGCACTAAGGGAGGGAGGTCGTGGCGGTGGCGTGCTGGGCAGGAGGCCGACGGCGGCGTGCCCGACAGGGTTTTGGCGGCGGCGCACTAGGGCAGGGGGCGGCGGAGGTGCGTTG
>NC_041381.1:329719825-329721728 GCF_002162155.2 Triticum dicoccoides
GGCCGATGGAGGCGCGCTGGTGAAGGGGGCCAGCGGAGGCGCGCTAGGGGAGGTGGCCGCGGTGGCGCGAGTAGGTGGCCATGGCGTCGGTGGGGGATCGGGTTGGGGTCTGTTAGTTTTAGATTAGCCGGTAGTAACAGAATAGCTCTGTCCTATATATAGGACGCCGGTTGGGACACCTAGGTGCCCAGGCACCTTGGCTATCCCTCGTTGGATCATGTTCAGCGGATGATTTGGCAAAAAATGTAAATGCCTTAATTACTAGTTAATTTGGCAGGCTTTAATTCTTTAACCATCCCATGCATCCATTTCACCTCATAGAAAAGGAAGGAGATTAAAATACCATACTGTATAAAAATTAACACTTATTGTTTCGTAGAATAAGTCACTAGGTATGTAAATACTCGTGTATTTTACGTAATTTCAATAGTACCCTCATATATACACACCACATAATTGGGTATACACATACTCGTACAAATACTTTTTTTGCATGGTACCCACATATATAGATAATTTGGTTACTTGGTATATGTGTACCCTCGTATGTAAATAAATCTTTTAGTAGGTATATGCATTCCCACGCATGTATATAATTTTGTTAGTAGGTATATGCATACCCGCGTATGTATATAATTTCGTTACTAGCTAGAACCTAGAATAATTTATTGGATATATACATATCCGCGTATTAGATACTCATATTGAATTGTTAGGAAACAAAAAAAGAACATAGTAGTTTAGAAAATAATTTACTGGGTATATAATACCCGCTTATGTACATAATTTCGTTAGTAAGTATTAGATACCAGTATAGATAGTTAGGAGATAAAAATACGTGTATTGGATACCCACAGTAGTTTAGAAAAAATCAAACATTAATACGATCTATTGTATGGCAAATCTTGCATGCCTAGTAGTTAAAAATGGAAACAAAATGTAAGCATGGAAAGCCTTGCATGAATAATAGTTAGGAAAGAAATCAAACAATCATTGTGCAATGATACTTACCTAAAACAATCAAGGTGCCCGTACGCATGCATGTGTACGCATGAATCCCTCCCATCAAGTCGAAGTGGCTAGTACAACAACACGTCATGAACCGGTCTCGCTCTGTGTGGGGAGAGTGTATGATTTTCGATGCGCGCACCACATTAATGTTGTGAAACGATATTCAAACATGCATGCACACATCACCTCCATACATATGCATGTAGTGGTTGTCTTCGAATGATACACTCCCTCACGTGGTTATCAGCGACAAGTCTATATATTCGTGGGCCTGCGTGGACATCCATGATCACCTTGATCGACAACAAGATAGGTTACCATGGTGGATTCTTCATTTGGTTTGTGTTATCATAGTATAGGTCATGGTGACATTCAGACCTAATTAAAGTTTGAGCGCATATACTATGCATGCATGCATGCATGAATCCCCTTCATCAGCTTGAAGTGTGGTGTAACATACATATGCATCATCAACCTAACCCTCACCCAATGTGGGGATTTCTGGTTCGAAATCACGGTGCCACATCAAAGTTCTTCCATTGTGTACTAAAACACACACCTGATCCATACATATGTTTGGGCCACACGCATTTAGTGGTTGTCTTCGGGGACTAGCTACTTGCGTGATTATTGGCGAGCTAGCCTATCTGGGGTCGCATGGACGACCATCACTTTGACCAGCAACAAGAGAGAGGTTGTACGACCAACCTAGATTATTCTTGGTCCATTTTATGATCAATCTTGCTGAGATGCCTCTCTGGCCCGCCGACTTAAAAGTGTGTGGGGGCTGCTACTTTGCACTTTGCTAGGTGAACCTCGGTTGGGGGGCCATCATAGCTTAGGATTCCCTTCGTGCCGACACGAGGGGGGGCTGCTAGCTACTTCGCACTTT